>NC_080173.1:96153533-96286033 GCF_950295315.1 Erinaceus europaeus
AAAAATGAAAAACAAACCAATCAGCACAAATAGTGAGAAAGGGTCGTGTTACTGAAATCAAACACTAAATTAAAATCTAGGTGTTTATTCTTGCCCTATGAGAAACTAATTTTTGAGAAGAGGACCTAGAACACTAAGCAGAGAAATGAAAGTCTCTTCAGCCTGGTAAAACTGGGTTAGAATGTGCAAATGAAACTGAGCCACCACAGATCACCAGGTTCAGCACTGTTCCACTTCTCATAAAGCTTTTCCCCATGCAGCTACCTCTATGTGGTGGCCAGAGTCACTGCACATAGGCCATCTCCTACCCCCTTCTATTACATTTAAAGTGCCCGCATGTGTTGAATATACACAGAGAAAGAGTTTGAAATACCAAGCCATTAATAGAGCTACCTGAGTTACATGAGAGAAGAAACAGGGAAACACCTGGGGGAAAGAGTCATTGAGAGGAAGTTTTTACAAATACTTGCTTTTTCAAAGGCAAGGGATTTTCTGAGGTAAATACACTGTAATTGCCTATACCATGTATAAACATACGGTATCTTCATAAGCATTACATAAAGTCTCTACAGATGCTTTTATTTCAATAAACTCTAGTAATATAAACATATAAAGTTCAATGCTAAAGTCATATGAAATAAAGGAATCGCCACTGCTACACTTTTAAAACAAACATTAGTATTCAGAACAGAATTCTTAATCTTCAATATAAAACATACACTTATAAAATAGAGTTTGCAGTTGTAGATAAGAGTTCCTCACAAGGGAGTCCAGCGGTTAGTGCAGCGGGTTAAGTGCAGGTGGCACAAAGCACAAGGACCAGCATATGGATCCTGGTTCGAGCCCCCGGCTCCCCATCTGCAGGGGAGTCACTTCACAAGCAGTGAAGCAGGTCTGCAGGTGTCTTTCTCTCCCCCTGTCTTCCCCTCCCCTCTCCATTTCTCTTTGTCCTGTCTAACAACAATGACATCAATAACAACAACAATAATAACTACAACAATAAAACAAGGGCAACAAAAGAGAAAATAAATATTTTTTTAAAAAAGAGTTCCTCACGTTAAAGGCCACCTTTATCAAATGCTTCCAATACACTATAGATGAAGAGAAATTCTAAAGGAAAATGCTACGCCTTAATATAGAAGGTAAACGAGGGAGCCAGGAGATGATAGAGCACACAGCCTATCATGAGCAAGAACCTGAGCCACAGCCCTTGGCCACCACATACAAGCATCATCTAGAGGTGAAACTTCACAAAGCTTCTCTCTCTGTGTGTCTCTCCCTCTCTTTCACCTACTATCTGAAAAAGAAGTTCACCAGGATCAGGGGAATCATGCCATCACAGAACTCCACTGTGTGTGTGGGGGGCGGGCACGAATGGAGAGAGAGAGGACCACTCGGTATCCCAAATGAATTTCAGTCTTAGGGTCAGGATGGTGGAATCGTGTCTTATCTGATGAATTAGAAGAACAACGAATCTGAAGATATTATCTGCAGCGGGGGCGGGGGGACTATCAGTAAAAACGAAGACAGATGTAAGAGAACAGCAAGAAACCTGTTTCCTATCCTGGCCACAGAGACAGTGACCTATACAAAGAGATGGAGACAGAGATGCTGAAAGCGCTTTCTCAGCCAGTAAGAACCAAAAGAATAAGCAATGAACTCAACAATTCTAACACTGCATTAGGATACAGATATGAAAAGTTCCAATTACAAAGACAAGGTTTTTTTTTTTGTTTTGTTTTTTGGTTTATTTTATTTTATTTTTATATTTATTTATTCCCTTTTGTTGTCCTTGTTTTATTGTTGTAGCTATTATTGATGTCATTGTTGTTGGATAGGACAGAGAGAAATGGAAAGAGGGGGGAAAGCAGAGAGGGGGAGAGAAAGACAGACACCTGTAGACCTGCTTCACCACCTGTGAAGTGACTCCCCTGCAGGTGAGGAGTCGGAGGCTCGAACCAGGATCCTTACGCTGATCCTTGCACTTTGTGCCACGTGTGCTTAACCCTCTGTGCTACCACCCAACTCCCACAAAGACAGTTTTGAAATTCTTTGTAGTAAAAACAATAACTGGAAGAAAAATGATTGTCAACACATAGCTACAAAGTTTTATTTTAAGAATTGTTTGTAATTTATCTCAGGGGAAAAAAGAGTTTAAAAGAAAGTGTAGGAGGTCGTTGATAGTGCACCCAGTTAAGCACGGACATCACCATCCATAAGGACTCAAGTTTGAGCCCCAATCCCCACCTGCAAGGGGTTAGCTTTGCAAGCAGTGAATTAAGTCTGCAGGTATCTAGCTTTCTCTCTGCTTCTCAAGCTCCTTCTCCTCTCTCAACTTCTCTCTACCCTATCCAATAAAATAGAAAGCAGGGGAAGGAAAATACATGGCCACTGGGAGCAGCGGATTTGTAGTGCTGGCACCAATCCCCAGCTATAACCCTTATAGCAATTTTTTTAAAAATGTAGCCCAAGGTATTAATTCTATCTGCTTTGCAAAGGTATAAAATGTAATAGTCATTTCCTCAATCTATTTTCAACTTACAATTTCCAGATACTGAAAAAGTATACTCTTATGTATCAGAGTTTATGAGATCACTTATAAAGCAGTAATGATTACAAAACACAAAGTTTCCTTTCTGAAGTTATATAAAAACTCTGATCTCATGTGAGGACAGATAAGTATGTTTATCTAAGGAGGCAAACACAAGGTAGTTAAGTGGTTTGTTCACATTCCGAGATTCCCCATAATGGGGACAGTTTTGCCTAGTTCCTCTAGAAATGAACTTCATTTTTCTTTCAGTTAGCGTTTCTGAACCTAAATAGCTGTTTTTTAGATAAAGGTGTGTGTGTGGGGGGGAACCTACCATAGCGTCAAAGCTTCCTTCACAGGCAAGAGTCGGACCTGGGTTGAAAGCGGTACACTATCCACGTGAGCTATTTCACTGGTCCTCTGAAATCACTCTTAGGCTCCATCCACCTCCCGAAATGCTTTTGTTCTTGACCAAAATGTCTCTTTGGCTCTCCAGTATGCACAGAATGAAGGCTATGTTCTAACACTGAAGGCCCTTTATGCTCTCAGCTAAATCTACCCTCCCAATCATTGTCCAATACCACAGGACTGCAACTAGTTTTCAGTTTCCAGAAGAAACACTTTTCACCAATCTCCAGTTAATAGCATAGTATTTCCTGCTATACTGAAGTTCCTTTCCTCTTCACTCCTAAAATTCTCACTCATGCCGGCCAGAAGGTGAGTTCACCAGGGAGAGTATGTGTCTTAGCACACAGGTGACTCGGGTTCAAACCCTGGCACTACATGAAAAGTATACTACTGAGAAGTTTAGTGTGCCATGCTGTCTCTCCTGCTTCCTTTCCTTCTCTCTCCATATCTCTCTCTCTCTCTCCTCTCTGCCCCTGCTTCTGCCTTTGCCTCCTCTGTCTCTGCCTCTTCTACCCCTTCTGCTTCTACCTCCTCTGCCTCTGCCTCTGTCTCCTCTGCCTCTGTCTCCTCTGCCTCTTCTACCTCCTCTGCCTCTTCTACCTCTGCCTCCTCTGCCTCTGCCTCCTCTGCCTCTGCCTCCTCTGCCTCCTCTGCCTCTGCCTCCTCCGCCTCTGCCTCCTCTGCCTCCTCTGCCCCTGCCCCTGCCTCTGGAGGAAAAAGCATAAACAGTGCATCTGAAGTTTCAGTTCTGGCAAAAAAAAAAAAAAGGGGGGGGGGAATCAAGCTCATTTCACTCATTGTTAGAGATATTTCCTAGTGTCTGACTCTGAATTCCTATGGCACAGTCCACCTCTACACACATCTGACTTTAGTGAGAGCTTTCTGTACGTGTTGTAAGGGTGTATCTTACTAGTGTACATGCCTAACACTGCTAATCCTCACCTTCCATATGATTTCAATGAAGAGTCTATTAGATCCTCTTAACCGGAAGTGGTCATTTGAAGTAGGTAGGGCCATATCATTCATTACCTTAACTCTTCCCAGTAAGAAATAGCTCTCTCATTCAAGAAGAGGTGAAGGAGGTGACTTTATCATTTTTAAGAGCTGAGTAGTATTTCACTGAGTACATATACCACAGCTATCTTAGCCACTCATCTGTTGTTGGACACCTAGGGTATTTCCAAGTTTGGGCCTACTACAATCCGTGCTGCGTTTGTGGGTGTGTTTGCTTCCTTGGGATCTACCCAGGAGAGGAATCATGGGTCACAGGGTAGGTCCACTTCTAGCCTTCTGAGGGTTCTCCAGGCTGCTCTCCTCAGGGGTTGGCCTAATTTACATTCCCACCAGCAGTGCAGGAAGGTTCCTTTGTCCCCACAGTCTCTCCAACATTTGTATCTGTCTGTCCTTTCTGATGTATGACATCTTGGATTGAGCTTGAAGGAATCATGTTAAGTAAGACAAACCAGAAAAAGAAGGATGAATATGGGATGATCTGACTCACTGGCAGAACTTCAGAAACAAGAACATAAAGGGGAAACAAAATAAAACTTGAACTGATTGGGTATATTGCACCAAGGCAAAGGATTCTCTGGAAAGAGGACATGGAGAGGAATGGGGGGGGGAGGTGTCCTGAGGTCCTGTTGCATGATGATGGAGAGGAATGGGGGGGTGTCCTGAGGTCCTGTTGCATGATGATGGAGAGGAATGGGGGGGATGTCCTGAGGTCCTGTTGCATGATGATGGAGAGGAATGGGGGGGATGTCCTGAGGTCCTGTTGCATGATGATGGAGAGGAATGGGGGGGGATGTCCTGAGGTCCTGTTGCATGATGATGGAGAGGAATGGGGGGGGGATGTCCTGAGGTCCTGTTGCATGATGATGGAGAGGAATGGGGGGGGATGTCCTGAGGTCCTGTTGCATGATGGAGAGGAATGGGGGGGTATCCTGAGGTCCTGTTGCATGATGATGGAGAGGAATGGGGGGGGGATGTCCTGAGGTCCTGTTGCATGATGATGGAGAGGAATTGGGGGGGGTGTCCTGAGGTCCTGTTGCATGATGATGGAGAGGAATGGGGGGGGGATATCCTGAGGTCCTGTTGCATGATGATGGAGAGGAATGGGGGGGATGTCCTGTGGTCCTGTTGCATGATGATGGAGAGGAATGGGGGGGTGTCCTGAGGTCCTGTTGCATGATGATGGAGAGGAATGGGGGGGTTGTCCTGAGGTCCTGTTGCATGATGATGGAGAGGAATGGGGGGGGATATCCTGAGGTCCTGTTGCATGATGATGGAGAGGAATGGGGGGGTGTCCTGAGGTCCTGTTGCATGATGATGGAGACGCACTTAAGGGGGTGAGAGTGTTTTGCATAGACCTATCACAGCAAGATGGGAAGTTGTTCCATGTACGAACAGCTGTACTGTAAACCACTAACTTCCCAATTAAAAAAATAATAAATAGCCTTTTCCTCTTCCATCATGCACTGTATAGATGTAGTCCCAGAGCTGCCAACAACAAAAGGAGTAATCTAAAGAAAGAAATTACATCAAGACAGAGTATAATGCATAGAGATCTTGATAGAAAAGAAAGAAAAAATGAGTATGAAAAATCCAAAACCAATGGTCCATATGTGCAACCTTGGGAGAACTGCTGTAGCTTGCAATGGAGGGACTGGGGATCCAGAACTCTGGTGGAGGAAATGGTGTGGAGTTGTACCCGTTATCTTGTAATTCTGGAAATCAATATTAAATCACTAATTTGAAAAACCACAAGTAGTATCATAGTCCTAAGATTTCCATAAGATCAGAATGCAAGGATGCCTACTTTCACCTAGTCAATATAGTATTAGAAGTTATAGTCAGAACCACCAGGCAAGAAAAAGAAAGATGCACCCCCAAAATATAACTATATCTCTTTTCTTTTTTTAATTTTTATTTATAAAAAGGAAACACTGACAAAAGCTATAGGATCAGAGGGGTACAACTCCATACAATTCCCATCACCAGAACTCTGCATCCCATCCCCTCCCTTGAAAGCTTTTCTATTTTTTATCCTTCTGAGAGTATGGACCCAGGGTCATTATGGAGTACAGGTCTGGCTTCTGTAATTGCTTCCCCACTGAACATGGGCGTTGGCAGGCTGATCCATACTCCCAGCCTGTCTCTCTCTTTCCCCAGTGAGGTGGGGCTCTGGGGAAGCGGGGCTCCAGGACACATTGGTGGAGTTGACTGCCCAGGGAAGTACAGTTGGCATCATGGTAGCATCTGGAACCTGGTGGCTGAAAGAAGAGTTAACATATAAAGCCAAACACATTGTTGACTAATCATGAGCCTAAAGGCTAGAATATTGCAGGTGAAGATTTGGGGGTCTCCGTTTTGTAGATAGTTAGTAGTCCTATTTTAGTTATATTCCAAAGGGCCCATGACTATACTAGTTTTTTCTTTTTCTTTTCCTGAGCCTGACATCTGATATGCAGGTGGATCCAATTTCTTGTCTGGGGAGATGATGTCATGGCTAGGAAGAGAGCAGCTCCTAAATCGATGGGGTTTACAGTCAACAATATTTATACACCTTTCCCATATATCACTTTTCAAATAAAGTGAGTGAGACATATATATACATGGAGAGAGAGGGGAGAGAGAGAGGAGAGAGGGAGAGAGAGAGAGAGAGAGAATAAATACAGAGCTATCATAACAAACAGAAACTCAAACATTTAAGAATATAAATACTAATGCTCAAAAATCAATTGTACTGGATTGGGGTCAGGTGGTGGTGTACCTGGTAGAAGGCACACTTTACCAGATACAAACCCCTGGTCCCCACCTACACGGTGGCAGGTACAGGAGTGGTAAAGCAGTGCTGTTGGTGTCTTTCTTTCTCTTCCTCTATCTCCCCTTGCCTCTTAATTTATCTGTCTCTATTTAAAAAAGGATTGAGGGAGACTATACGTCTGCTGGGGCAAAGGATTGGCCGTGCAGGTACCGAGCCCCAGGGATAACCCTGTTCATTAATCATTTTGTCCTGTTTTTGTATCTTTCCGACTTTCAGCCATCAAACTGAAGATGCTACTAGGATTCCATCCTGACTTCCCTGGGCAGACAACCTCACCAATATATCCTGGAACCTCACCTCTGCAGAGCCTTAGGAAAGACAGAAACAGGCTAGGGGTATGGATCAACCTGCCAATGCCCATGTCCAGCAGAGAAGCAATTATAGAAGTCAGAACTCCCACCTCCTGCACCCCAAAAATAATCTTGACCCATACTCCCAGTAGGAGAGAAATGATATGGGGAAGATGACCAGAGGGCTCTGAACTCCAACTCCATCAAGACCCAGAGAGAGAAGAGGAAACGGAGGGTCATTTGGATGTAGCAGTAGGTGTATGTGTGACCTGGAAAGGAAGAGAAGATGGGGCAAAAATGGGCAAATCTATACAAATATAGTTGTAGAAATAATAGTTCACCCATATCTGCAACCTTAGGAGAACTGCTGTCACTTCCAATGGAGGGAATGGGGATTCAGAACTCTGGTGGTGGGGACAGTGTGGAGTTGTACCTGTGTTATCTTGTAATTTTGTAAATCAATATTACATCACTATGAATACAAAATTTTTAAAAGAAGCAATATATGTATTATTGATCTGCCAGAACAAGAAAGGAAGGGGGGAAAACATAATAGATGGGATAATAGCAGAAAACACGCCTACACTAACCAACAGGAAGGACATAAAGATTCAGGACCCTTACAGTCCGAAATAGAATGGACCCAGATCTATGTACATTACAGCACATCACAATTAAAATAACAAAGACTAAGGATAAAGAAAGGATCCTGATGGATGCAAAAGAAAAGTAGTTAAATACATACAGAGGCTATCCCATTAGATTATCGGATTAAATACATACAGAGGCTATCCCATCAGATTATCAGATTAAATACATACAGAAGCTATCCCATCAGATTATCAGATTTCTCCACACGAATTCAAAAAGCCAGAGGGGAATCGATATATATATATATATAGTACTCCATGAGAAAGGTTTCTTAAAAGAATTCTTTTTTAATATTTTGTTTTGATTTAATTATTCATTGAATAGAGACAGAGAAATTGAGAGGGGAGAAGGACACAGAAATGGAGAGTGACACCCACACCCTGCTCCACCACTTGTCAAGTTTCCCACCTGTAGGTGGGGACCAGGGACTTGAACCCGGGTCCTTGTGCACTGTAACATGTGTGCTCAACTAAGAACACCACCACCTTGCCCCACGACAAAAATATTTTTGCCAAGAATACTCTACCTGCCAGACTGTCATTCATACTAACTGGAGGGATAAAAACTTTCTCAGACAAGCAACAGTTGAAGGAATAAATTATTACCAAAACTGCTCTACAAGAAGTTCCAAAAGGGCTCCTATAAACAATAATAGTAACAACAATAACAAAATGTTGCTCGTAAGAACATCCAAGACAAGTCTAGAATAATGGCATTTGAAATATCTTAAATCTACAATATCAGTAAATATCAACATTCTGAATTTGACCATTTAAAGGCACAGAATAAGAAGAAGGAACAGAAAATATAACCCAACTATGTGTTGTCTGCAGGAATGCCACCTAATCTGGCAGGATAAAAACATATTCAAGGGATGTGGGTAGTGGTGCACCAGGTTAAGGGCACAAGGACCCGAGCCCCTGGCTCCCCACCTGCACGGGGGGACAATTCACAGGCGGTGAAGCAGGTCTGCAGGTGTCTTGTCTTTCTCCCTCCCTCTCTGCCTCCCCCTCTTCTCTCAATTTCTCTCTGTCCTATCCAATTAAAAAATGGGGGGGAAGAAGGGAAAAAATGGCCACCAAGAGTGGTAGATTCGTAGTGCTGACACCTAGCCCCAGCAACTGGAGGCAGGAAAAAAAAAAAAAAAAGATTCAAACTGAAAGGATGAAAACCATCATACAATCTCATAAACCACAAAAAAGGGACTGGTCTGCTATACTTGTATCTGCTGCAATAGACTTTAAAATAAATAAAATAGTTAAAAATAAAGATGGACACTATATAGTACTCAGAGGATCAAGAGAACTAACAATTATGAACATCTATTCACCCAGTCCACATGGAATATTCTCAAGGTAGGGGGCTGGGCAGCAGTGTACCGGGTTAAGCGCACATGGTGTGAAGCACAAGGACATGCTCAAGGAATATTCTCAAGGATAGACCTATGACAGGCCACAAAGACAGTGTTCGTAAATTTAAGAGCACTGAGTTCATCCTAAGGGCCTTCTCAGACCACAATGGAATTAAACTAACGTTCAATAACAAACAGATAATTAGAAAAACTCCCAAATATGGTAATTCAACAGTAGCTCAAAAAGGATATACAGGAAGAAATTTAAAAGTTCTTAGGAGCAAATTAAAAAGAAGATAAGCTATCAGAATATTTGCAACACAGCTAATAGAGAAATTCATAGCCATGCAGGCACAGATTAGGAAACAGGAAAAGGTTTAAATAAACAACCTGACTGCATACCTCCAGTAGTTAGAAGAACACAAAAACCGAAATCAAGCAGGAGTAAAATGCAAAAGGTAAGGTGGAAATAATTAACATTGAAAGCAAAAGAGCCATACAAAAGATCAATTAAGCTAAGTGCTGACTCTTTGAAAAAGGAAAAATATTAATAAAACCAGGGAGCCCGGCAGTGGTGCAGAAGGTTAAGTGCACATGGTGCCAAGCACAAGGACCGGTGTAAGGTTCCCGGTTTGAGCCCCCAGCTCCCCACCGGCAGAGGGGTCGCTTCACAAGCAGTGAAACAGGTCTGCAGGTGTCTTTCTCTCCCCCCTCTCTATCTTCCTCTCCTCTCTCCATTTCTCTCTGTCCTATCCAATGACATCAATAACAACAATAATAATGATGATGATAAATAAGGGCAACAAAAGGGAAAAAATTGAAAAATTAATAAAACCTGGGCCAGACTCAACTAAAAAACAGGGAGACTCAAATAAATTGGATTATAAATAAAAGAGGAGATATCACTGCACTGGGGGGGGCTGAGTGGTGGCACACCTGGTTGAGCCTGCATGTTACAACGTTCAAGGACCAAGGTTTGAATCCCCAGGGCCCACCCAGAGAGTCAGGTGGTAGTGGTCAAGCACGTGAGGCACAAAGTGCAAGGACCAGGTAAGGATCCCGGTTCAAAGTCCCCAGTTCCCTAACTGCAGGGGAGTCACTTCACAAGCAATAAAACAGGGTCTTTCTCTCCCGCTCTCTGTCTTCCCCTCCTCTCTCCATCTCTCTCTGTCCTATCTAACAACAACGGCATCAATAACAATAACAATAATAAAAAGGGGCAACAATAAGAAAAATAAATATTTTTAAAAAATTTTAAATCACCCAAATAGACTCCTTGTGGCATGGGAAGAGATCTTTCCATGCCATACATCAGACAAAGGGTTAATAACCAAAATATATAAAGAGCTCATCAAGCTCAGCAACAAATAAAGAACCCCGTCCAAAAAAAGCAGGGAGAGGATACAAACAGAATATTCACTGAAGAAGAGATCCAAAGGGACCAACAGAAATATGAAAAAAATGCTCAAAGTCACTACTTATCAGAAAAGTGCAAATAAAGACAACAATGAGATACACTTTGCTCCTGTGAGAACGTCGTGCCTTTCAAAGGACAGCAACCATGAGTGTTGGGGAGGCTGCAGGAGTAAAGCGAAACTTTTACACTGCTGGTGGGACCATAAGTGCATCAAAAGTCTTTCTTTATGAAAAGTTCCTTCAACCCACTGACATATGAGAAAGTGCTCCCCATCACAATTATTATTCAAGAAATTCAGGTTAAGATCACCATGAGGTACTACCTGGTGGCAGTGAATACATCTGTCATAGAAAGAGTAATGCCGAGTGTTGGTGAAGGTGTTGAAGAAAATGAATTTTGTTCAACCGTTGGTGGGAATAAAAACTGATGCAGTCACTACAGAAAACACTATGCTGGGTCCTTAAGGAAATAAAAACATAAATACCCCCTACACACCTATGGACAGCTAACTATTAAGTGGAAAAAGGAGAGTCTCTTCAACAAATGGGCTTGAGAAAATTGGGTTGAAATGTGAAGAAGAATGAAACTGAACCACAACATTTCACCACACACAAAAAATAAACTTAAACTGTACCAAGGACTTGGATGTTAGACCAAAAACTACCAGATACTTAGGAGAAATACTGGCTGCACTTTTTTCCATCTAAATTTTATAGGCATCTTCAATGATGCAAATCCAATTGCAAGGAAAACTAGAACAAAAATCTACCACTGAGACTACATCAAACTGAAAAGCTTCTGCATGCAAAAGGAACCACTTACAGAATGGGAGAAGATATTCACCCGCCGTACATCAGACAAAAGGCTAATAAGCAGAATAAATAAAGAGCTCACCAAACTCAGCAACAACAACAACAACAAAAATGACCAACCAAAAATGGAGAGATGATATGAACAGAATATCCACCAAAGAAGAGATCCAAAAGGCCAACATACATATAAAAATTGTTCCAAATCAGTCTGAGAAACACAAATGAAGGTAGCAATGAGATGCCACTCCACTCCGGTGAGAATGCCACACATCAGAAAGGACAGCAACAACTAGGGGCCGGGAGGTGGCACACCCATTAAGCACATACAGTACTAAGCACGGGGACCAGTGCAAGGATCCGGGTTCGAGCCCCAGCTCCCCACTTGCAGATGGGACGCTTCACAAGTGGCAAAGCAGGTCTGCAGGTGTCTTTTTCTCTCCCTCTCCATCTTCCCTGCTACTCTCAATTTCTCTGTCCAGTCCAATAAAATGGAAAAAATGGCCACCAAGAATAGTGCACTCATAGTGCTGGCACTGAGCCCCAGCAATTACCCTGGAGGCAAAGAAAAAAGGGGGGCTGGTGGTGGCGCAGCTGGTTGAGCACACGTTATAATGCATAAGAACCCAGGTTCAAGCCCCTGGTCCCCACCTGCAGGGAGAAAGCGTTGTAAGTGGTGAAGCAATGCTGCAGGTGTCTCTCTGTCTCTCTCCTTCTCTATCACCCACCTCTCTCTCGATTTCTAGCTGTCTCTATCCAATAAATAAATAAAGATAGTAAAAATGTCTTAAGAAAAAAAGGGGGTAGCAACAGCAAATGCTGGCGAGGTTGTGGGGGTAAAGGAACACTCCTGCACTGCTGGTGATAATGTAATTTGGCCCAACCCCTGTGGACAACAGTCTGGAGAACGCTCAGAAAGTTGCAAATGGACATACGCTTGATTCCTCTCCTTAGGATACATCCTAAGGAACAAAAAACACTCATCCACAAAGACCTGCATATACCCATGTTCAAAGCAGCAAAATCTGTAACAGTCAAACCCTGGAAGCAACCCAGATGTCTACCAACAGATGAGCAGTATGCACAAATGATGTGGTATATAAATAAGGGACTACTACTCAGCTATTAAAAATGGCGAATTCGGGAGTCGGGCTGTAGCGCAGCGGGTTAAGCGCAGGTGGCACAAAGCACAAGGACCGGCATGAGGATCCCGGTTCGAACCCCGGCTCCCCACCTGCAGGGGAGTCGCTTCACAGGCGGTGAAGCAGGTCTGCAGGTGTCTATCTTTCTCTCCTCCTCTCTGTCTTCCCCTCCCTCTCTCCATTTCTCTCTGTCCTATCCAACAACAACGACAACAACAATAATAACTACAACAATAAAACAACAAGGGCAAAAAAAGGGAATAAATAAATAAAATAAAATATAAAAAAAACTATCATTCAAAAAAAATGGCGAATTCACCGTTTTCACCTCATCTTGGATGAAGTTTGAAGGAATCATGTTAAGTGATATATGTCAGAAAGAGGATGAATGTGGGATGATTTCACCCACAGACAGAAGTTGAGAAGTAAGAACAGAAAACACTGCAGAACTTGGGCTAATATGGTGTGCTGCACCAAAGTAAAGGATGCTGGAGGGGAGCTTCTGGTCTTGGAGCATGATGGTGGAGGAGGACCTAGGCAGGGGGTTAGTGTGTTATGCAGAAAACTGAGAAATTTTACACATGTACCAACTGCTGTATTTACTATCAACTGTAAACTATTAATCCCCCAATAAAAAAGAAAAATATTTGTATGAGAGAGAGAATTACACACACACAAGGGAGGGGAAGGGGAAAAGATAGAGCAAACGGTAAGAACAAGAACAGATCACTGCTCAGCTCTGCAACAGGGTGGGACAGTAATGACGCCTGGGACTTGTGGAGACCCAAACATAAAGGGCTGGTGTGCTGGCCACTGACTGCTGTGCTGTCTCCCCAGCCCCATAACATTATTTTAAAAGGACCTGAGTCTTCCACAAAAGGCACTACAGGGGGCGGATGGTGGCACACCTGGTTGCGCACATACATTACAATATGCAAGGGCCCAGGTTCAAGCCTCCAGTCCTCCTGCAGCAGGGAAGCTTCACAAGTGATAAAGCAGGGCTGCAGGTATCTCTCTGTCTCTCTCCTTATCACCCACTCCCCTCTTGATTTCTGGCTGTCTCTATCCAATACATAAATAAAGATAACTTTTTTAAAGGCACTACATCTCACTACAAATGAAAGGAATCACTTCAGTTTTCCATAGAGCTGATTATCTCATTTCTCTTGAATAAGTTCAATTCAGCTCAAGCCTGCAAATGTATGGCTTGCAAGAAAATCAAAAATCAATGACTGGAAAATAAAAAAGGATGATAGCTGAAGTAGCCACTGAGAAAAGAAATACACTGAAATACAATATCAAAAGAAAATACCACTTCAAGTCATTACTAGTCCAACAATCCTATAATAACATCCAAAGTTCCCTGATAGCATCATAGCCGGAAGAGAAAAGGAACTACTAAAAATGAGAAACACATGCTAGAGTTAGAAACTTCCATTGGAACTTAGTGACATACCAAACAAGTATTACTGAACATATAAAATAACCACTTTCTTTCTTAACAGCATCAAATCATCATAAAATTCAATTAAACAGCTGATGCTCAAGCAATTGAAATGAAATTTATTCTTCTCAAGAATATAGTCTTTCTGAAATTCTTAAAAATTAGACTATTAGATGAAATAATACCCTGTGCTGACAAGGGCACAGAGATACAAGTACCCTCACCACCCTGAAAATACTGAATTTCAACCAACCAATAGCTCAAAAGGCTAGGCAGATTATAGTGCATCCATATTACATACCAATTACTAAAAGACTGAACACTATGGGCATAAGAAAATATTCACAGAATAATAGATTTAAAAGAAAAGGTCTTTTTAAAAATATTTATGTATTCCCTTTTGTTGCCCTTGTTTTATTGTTGTAGTTATTATTATTGTTATTGATGTCGTCATTGTTAGGACAGAGAGAAATGCAGAGAAGAGGGGGAGACAAAGAGGGTAGAGAAAGACACCTGCAGACCTGCTTCACTGCCTGTGAAGCGACTCCCCTGCAAGTGGGGAGCCAGGGACTCGAACCAGGATCCTTATGCCGGTCCTTGTGCTTAGCGCCACCTGCGCATAACCTGCTGCGCTACTGCCCGACTCCCATTTATTAACATTTCTATAATTAGCATGCATCTTATGTAGTTAGAGGGAAAATGTTACTAAGAGAAAAAGCTAAAATACGTTCAATACACTGAATTCACAATACAGGAATAACATACTTTAGGAAAAATGCCATTAAGTTTTAACCTTGAGTTCTCTGAAAAAGTTATTCATGCAAAACACAACTTCCCCAAAGATGTCAAAGAAAATATGTAGTATTTGGGGTCAAGTACAAACTCCATCCCAATTACCTGCTACAAGATTTCTGAATCATTGTTGTATAACTGAAATTCCAAAGAACAGATTCATACTAGAGTGCTAAGGCTCCCAAAACCAGTCATTTGAACTTGGCCGTGAGCAATAAACCTTCCTAACAGGTTCAATAAAAAGAAAGACCAAGAAAAAAAAGGTATGATGTCACAAATGTTTTAAAAACCAAATACTACATTTACAACCTGCCTTCTAAAAT
Source organism: Erinaceus europaeus (assembly GCF_950295315.1). Taxonomy (NCBI): domain Eukaryota; kingdom Metazoa; phylum Chordata; class Mammalia; order Eulipotyphla; family Erinaceidae; genus Erinaceus; species Erinaceus europaeus. The sequence goes on from NC_080173.1 coordinate 96,168,517, forward strand.
ACTATCAGGATTAACAAAACAAACTCTTCATCAGGGGTTTTTTGTTTGTTTGTTTTGTTCTCTTCATCAGGTTTAACACCTCGTTAAGTATTGACTGATTGCTTACTATGTACTAGTTTCTGAGAATGTAAATATGTCAAAATTCCCCATTCTCAGAAGTTCAATCCCCTAAAACAGAGATGCAATCAACTGCCATCTGACAGGTTAAGTGCACACTGACGCTGGCACCAGCAGGAACAAGTAACAGCACACATTTAACCAGACAGAGGCTGGAGAAGGTATCAAAGAGATGACATTTAAGGTTTTTTTTTAATTTTTTTATTGGGAGGTTAATGGTATAATTGGGAGGTTAATGGTTAAAAGTTGTTGGTACATGCATACAATTTCTCACCTTACCAAGATAGTTGTCTGAGAAACACCCTCACCCCCAAATGAGGTCCATCATCCTGTACCAGGACCTGAAAGCCCCGCCCCCCAGCCCTCTCCCTGTCCTCTTCCCAGAGTCTCTTGCTTTGGTGCAATCCACCAAACCAGTCCAAGTTTTATGTTTCCCCTTTCTGTTCTTGTTTCTTTTTTTTTTCTTAATTTTTTTCTATCTATCTTCCCTTTTGTTGCCCTTGTTGTTTTATTGTTGTAGTTATTATTGTTGTTGTTATTGATGTCATCATTGTTAGATAGGACAGAAAGAAATGGAGAGAGGAGGGGAAGACAGAGTGGGAAAGAGAAAGGTAAGACACCTGTAGACGGGCTTCACCACCTGTGAAGTGACCCCCCCTGCAGGTGGGGAGCCGGAGGTTTGAGCCCATCCTTAAGCCAGTCCTTGCACTTCGCACCACATGTGCTTATTAAACCACTGCGCTACCACCCAACTCCCCTGTTCTTATTTCTTTAGTTCTGCCCATGAATGAGATCATCCCATATTCATCCTTCTGTTTCTGGCTTATCTCACTTAAGATGATTTCTTCAAGCTCCATCCAAGTGAGGTAAAGAAGGTGACTTTAAGGGGTTGGGTGGTAGCGCAGTGGGTTAAGCGCAGGTGGCGCAAAGCGCAAAGACGGAGGAAGGATCCCGGTTCGAGCACCCGCTCCACACCTGCAGGGGAGTCACTTCACAAGCGGTGAAGCAGGTCTGCAGGTGTCTGTCTTTCTCTCCCCCTCTGTCGTCTCCTCCTCTCTCCATTCCTCTCTGTCCTATCCAACAACAAACGACATCAATAACAACAATAATAATAGCCACAACAATGGTAAAACAACCAAGGTAACAAAAAAAAGGGGGGGGAATGGCCTCCAGGAGCAGTGGATTCGTGGTACAGGCATCGAGCCCCGGCAATAACCCTGGAGACAAAAAAAAAAGGTGACTTTAAGTACTTTTAGTTGGTATTCCCTAGGTAGAGAAAGGTAGTCGTGACATTCATGTCACATTATAGCAACATGAACAAAGTTACCAAGGTAAAAAAAGTTCCAGGACTGTCTGGATAAAGATGATTAGTCCTTATACTTGGATCTAGAGTGTAGGGAATATGCAAAGAACTTCAGGAACAGAACTCAAGAACAGTTTTATTCTATCCTCCCTCCTGCGCATGAAGAGAATAGTGAGTGTAACGTAGTTTCAGTGCAAATATTTTTGTCATTCTTTGTTGGTATGCATGAGACCCCTTCTGTTTCATTTGGTTTAAATCCCCCCTGCTTATCACTCTGATTTTCACTTTTCTCTCCACCCTCTCTATGTCACATCCTGTTTCCACCCTACTTGGCAAGTATATATAAAGATAGCATTGTGAGTTTTGGGGTACTTTAGTTTAGCTTAGCTCGGCTTAGATTGTGCTGCGTCCTGCATGAATAAAGAGATACTGCCTACAGCTCAACCATGAGTCCCTGGTCGTCTGTTACCCGCCCGTGAAGCCAGCCCGGCGAAAACAACATAACCCGCCGAAAACAACAATTCTTCACACTTAAAGTAATCTACAAACGCATCCTGCACTCTTTACCCTCCCTGGTCATATACCATAATTTGGTCAGGAGTTCATGCTAACCCCAAACACCATCAAATTCAAAAAGGTAGTTCTGGGAGCAAGAGGGTAGCTCTCTCAGTAGAGTACATAGGCCGCCGTACCAAGAACCCAGGTTCAGTCCTTTGGCCATCCTATGGGAGAATCTGCATGAGGGAAGCTTCACCAGTTGTAGAGAAGCACTATGGAGCAGGTATCTCTCTTTTTTGCATTTCTCTCCATCTCCCTTTCTTCCTTTATTGTAAAGTAGAATAGTCTACAGAGATGTAGAACCATGCAGGCATGAAGTCCTATATTAAAAAGAAAAGAAAAAAAAGTAGTACAGCTGGCACTGCGTAAAATGTCCAAGAAGCCATCCAGATAATTTGCTTTCAAAACATGATAGGGAAAGGAAAATAAATCACCCAGTGGAGCACACACTTTCTGCCCCAGTCACCACAGGGAGCACCGTGCAAAGGAGTTTCACAGTGGCAAAGTGGTGCTGTAGTATCTCTCCTCCATCTCTCCTCCTGTCTCTCACTCTCTATCTGGAAAAATGGGGGAACAGTCCTCCAGGAGGAGAGAATCGCAAAGGCACAAAGCTCTGAATGGAAAAAAAAAAAAAAAAAATACGCGCGTGCACACACACACACACACATCCGAATCTACTTGTTTATAAATGAGGCACTTCCCACTAACTAATAAATGTTTTTACTATTTTGTTAAGTTTTACCAACCACTTAGAAAAATACAAGAAACAGGTTTATCAGTACATTCAAGGAAAATTAAGAGAACAGAAAATGATAAAATACATGGGATCACAAAACCAAGCTTCAAAGATACCTGACAAGTTGTCCTGATGAGTCAAGCACAGCAAACTGAAAAGCTCCAAATGTGTACAAACTTTCTACATAGATGGTAATGATTTGTGTCTGTTGGTAACACAAAGATAAATATGGTTTTAAAAATTTATTTTTAAGAGTTTATAGCCTAAAGCAACATTAAAAAAAACAAAAGAACCATGGGTCACAAAAATCAACTCAATGAGTTACCACCATTATGGTTTTTGTTTTAGTCATCACTGGGGCTTCAACACTCCAGGCTAACTTTTTCAGATAAAAGGAGAAATGCAGAGAGACAGAGAGAAAGGGAAAGGCATCACAGAACCAAAGCTGTCTCCAATGCAGTGGGGGCTGGACTCAAACCTGGGCTGCACACATTACAGAACAAGCGCGCTATCCAGGCATGGCATTTTCCCAGCCCAATACCAATATTTCTTATTAAATAGAAATAGATCACAGTATGGCCAAGAAGTAGTTCAACAGGTAAAACACACGTCTCCGTGTGTGAGGCCTTGTGCTAGAACCCTAGTACTGTGCGAAGCACCCTAACAATCCCAGAAGTCCCCATCAGTGAAGTGTCTCTCTCTCTCTCTCCATCTTCACACTTTCTATTTCCTTCCTCTCTAAGAAGTGAAAGTGTGAAAATATGGGACTAGGGAGGCCACTTAGTAGTGGCATGCCCTGGTTTCAGTTCCTGGGCCCACGTCACAAAAAAAATTTCTGGATATTTCTTCAGATTATATTATGCAAAGTACACAGAAGTATTATATTATGAAACTTAACTTTTTCACATATGTGTATATATCTATATGAATTATTTATACATACATGAGATAATTTTAATTGTTTCTTAGAGATCAGAGTCAAAAGTTAGAAAGAAATTACAGCCAATTTAAGAAGAGAAAATAAATATACCACGGAGAGGTACAAAATAGCATAGATGTTATGCTTTCATTTTTTCTTTTAATACTTATTTATTTATTTTCCCTTTTTGTTGCTCTTGTTTTTTTATTGTTGTCGTAGTTATTATTGTTATTATTACTGATGTTGTCATTGTTGGATAGGACAGAGAGAAATGGAGAGAGGAGGGGAAGACAGAGAGGGGGAGAGAAAGACAGACACCTGCAGACCTGCTTCACCGCCTGTGAAGCGACTCCCCTGCAGGTGGGGAGCCGGGGGCTCAAACCGGGATCCTTATGCCGGTCCTTGTGCCTCGTGCCACCTGCGCTTAACCCACCGCGCTACCGCCCGACTCCCTGCTTTCTTTCTTTTTTTTTATATTTATTTATTCCCTTTTGTTGCCCTTGTTGTTTTATTGTTGAAGTTATTATTGTTGTTGTTGGATAGGACCGAGAGAAATGGAGAGAGGAGGGGAAGACAGAGAGGGGGAGAGAAAGATAGACACCTGCAGACCTGCTTCACCGCCTGTGAAGCGACTCCCCTGCAGGTGGGGAGCCGGGGACTCAAACCGGGATCCTTATGCCGGTCCTTGTGCCTCACACCACATGTGCTTAACCCACTGCGCTACCGCCTGACTATAGCATAGAATTAAAAGAATAAGATCTATCTGTGGCTGTAAAAAGAAGGGTACGGTTGATCTAGAAAAAGGTCTACAAAGATAGCAGTATAGAGATGGAGCCCTGGTATACAGAAAAAAAATCAGAGAGATGAAGTTGGGGAAAGCAACCCATGTAGAATGAATAATATGAACAAAGACATGACACCGCAAATAAAAGAATTTAATAGGTGACAAACAGTCCTGACATACGGCAGCACTTGGTATAATGAAATCCAGGTGGAAGGACTGGGGAAAGTTCAGTTTGGTTAAGTGTAAAGTACCTGTAAATATGCAGATGAGGCTGAAAAAAACAAATTGAGCCACAAGATTAAAGTGCCGGGTACATAATAAACACTTATAAATATCAACTATTCTATAGTCTTAGTTCTGGGGACTTAAACTGCATTATCTCTACAGTACCTCGCAATTCTAAACTTTTGGACTCACTAAGGGACATGATACAAACTATAAGCAGACACAGAACACGGAATTATAGGAAGGCTATACTAATAGTAAGGACATGTGTTCTAATCACAGCTACAATGAAATGGGTTCCTTCAAAAAGTGAAGGCATTGTCACCAGATGTGTTTGAAATAAAAACTAAATGCACATCTGTTTGAGATGTAATACTAAAATCTGTAATGTAGAGAAGAGGTTAGGGAGACTCACCTCTTCTGATGTTGATGCCCAAGAAGAACCAGATTGCGATTTACCAACTCCTTTTTTATTTTTTATTTTTAATATTTATTTATTTTCCATTTTGTTGCCCTTGTTGTTTAACATTGTTGTAGTTATTGTTGTTGTCGTTGTTGGATAGGACAGAGAGAAATGCAGAGAGGAGGGAAAGACAGAGAGGGGGAGAGAAAGACAGACACCTGCAGACCTGCTTCACCGCTTGTGAAGTGACTCCCCTGCAGGTGGGGAGCTGTGGGCTCGAACCGGGATCCTTATGCTGGTCCTTGTGCTTTGCGCCACATGCGCTTAACCCGCTGCACCACCGCCCAACCCCCTTACGAACTCCTTTTTAAGGAGGGAATAATGGTAGCTAAGGACGTCCACATGCCCAAACACCCCGAACTTGCAGACAAGAATGTCCCCAACCTTCACGTCATGAAGGCCGTGCAGTCTCTCAAGTCACGAGACTACATGAAGGAAGTTTGTCTGGAGGCATTTTTACTGGTATCTTACCAACGAGGGTATCCAGTACCTCCGAGATTACCTCCACCTGCCCCGTGACTGTGCCCGCCACCCTGCGTCGCAGCCAACCTGAGACTGGCAGGCCACGGCCCAAAGGTCTGGTAGGTGAGTGACCTGCAAGAGTCACACGAGGGGGAAGCTGAGAGAGACACTTACAGAAGAAGTGCTGTGCCCTACTTTAACGATGACTCTTTAGTCACTGTCAGGCCATTCCACCAGCTGGGGCCCTAATCGGGGAGTCCTGAGATTCTCAAACAGACTTGATGGGCCTAGAACTCGAATAAATCCCTCTCTCCGTTGATACCAGTCATTTCTATCAGGAACAACAAAAAAGACCCCTTTGTGGACCTTGCCCTCAACTTGGATCAACAATGGTAGAGAATGTTCCATCCTCCGAAGGGAGGCTGGACAACATACTCTATGCTACACCTGAGGAAGATGGGTCAATACTGGGGCAGCTTGGAATGTTCCTACTCATGACCACAGAATGTGAGCTCAGATCTACAGGGATGCAGAGGTCACATAGGTTCCTAAGCTGAATATGGGCCCCAGATCACATCAAATCGATGGGGTTTACGGTCAACAATATTTATACCCCTTTCCCATATTAGGGAGCTACTCTCTTCCCTGATCCAGCTTTCTGGTCCTTTACCCAGCCATGACATCATCTCCCCAGACAATAACTTGGATCCCCCTGTATATCAGATTTCAGGCTCAGGCAAAAAAAGAAAGAAAGAAAAAGAAACCAGTATAGCTACAGGCCCTTTGGAATATAACTAAAATATGCCTACTAGCCTACTAGCTATCGACAAAATGGAGGCCCCCTCCAACTCTTCATCTGCACTATTCCAGCCTTAGGTCCATGATTGTTAAACAATTTGTTTGGCTTTGTATGTTAACTCTCTTTTCAGCCACCAGGTTCCAGATGCTAGCAGGATGCGACCAGACTTCCCTGGACAGACAACCCCACCAATGTACCTTGGAGCTCCACCAATGTACCTCTGGCTTCCCCAGAGCCCTGCCCCACTAGGGAAAGAGAGAGGCAGGTTGGGAGTATTGATCGACCTGTCAACACCCATGTTCAGCGGGGAAGCAATTACAGAAGCCAGACCTTCCACCTTCTGCATCCCACAATGATCTTGAGTCCATACTCCCAGGGGGTAAAGAATAGGAAAGCTATCAGGGGAGGGGATGGGATACAGAGTTCTGGTGGTGGGAACTGTGCGAAGTTGTACGCCTCTTATCCTATGGTTTTGTCAATGTTTCCTTTTTATAAATAAAAAATTAAAAAAAAAAAAAAAAGAAGAAGTGCTGTGCCCCCTGGTGCTGACAAGAAAACTGAAGCTGGGGCTGGGTGAGCAACCAAATTCCAGTTTAGAGGCGGATTTAGTCGTGGACATGGTCAACCACCTCAGTAAAGTTGGAGGGTTTTTTGTGTGTGTTGAATAAACTTGTAGCCAGAAAAAATAATAATAAATAAAACAAAATCTGTAATGTAAAATTATGTAGTAACCATACACTAATTCCTCTATCAATGTGGGTTCTCACTCATCAACAAGAGTTCATGGGGTCCAGGTGGTGGTGCACCTGAAAAAGTGCACACATTACAGTGCACAAGGACACAGGTTCAAGCCCCCAGGTCCCACCTGCAGGGGCAAAGCTTCAAAAGTGAAGCAGTACTGCAGGTGCCTCTCTTTCTCCCTCTCCCCCTCCAATTCTCTTTGTCTCTCTCCAAAACAAATATATAAAGATAAAAAACTTGAAAGTTTAAAAAAGAGCTCATGAATGAATTCTGAAAAGAGAAGAAGCGGGGAGAAGCAAAAGGTTGAGGTTTTATTCTATTGTGAATATGCAGGGAGACACTGAACCGCATTTACTAGCATAGTAATAATCTGTACTAGAGTCTCCCAATGTGCAGCCTAGCTGGTCAGCTGCGACTGCTTGGGCCACAACTGAAACAAGCTGGCAACATACTTAAGAAATAAAATTTTAAGTTCCCAGGTTCTTCATGTGGAAAAATGCTTTTCCACATAAAATATGTGAAGAGGGGATATGTAAGATACTTCAGAGCATAATCATAAACTGGCTTATTACAGTAAAAGCACAATACTGGAATTAAAATTCTAATAACGTATCTGATGATGTTTGCACATTTGGAATAATTTCAGATCGTCTTATCAAGAATAAAGCCATAGTAATTCAAAAAAAGGTTCAAATTACAACTTAAAATTAAATTCGACACCACTGTAGAACATGACATCAATATAAAGTACTTTGAATCTCAGTGACCACTGTTTTGATATTACCATGCTTCAGAGTGTCTAAAAATGCTACTCAGGGGTCCAGGAGACAGCTCCTCTGGCAGAACAACAACCTTATCACCGAGAGGATCCCAAGTTGTCGAGCCCTGGTGCTTGAAAAAACCTGTGAATACCATAGACAGCACCAAAGGGAACTCCGTGCATAGTTCAGAAGTGGTTTTGGTGTGTCTCCTCTCTTTTCTCTCTCTCTCTCCCTCTCTCCAAGCATACAGAATCCGGGGGGAGGGGTGGGGCCCAGCCAGTTGCAGGCACATGTTAGCATGGGTAATGATCCGGGATCAAGTCCCCGCTCCCCATGTGTCTCTCTGTCGCTTTCCTTCTCTGTCTCCCCTCCCGTCTCAATTTCTCATTCCTATCAAATAAGATATAAAGAGAGGAAAATAGGAAAAACATATATATATGTGTGTGTGTGTGTGTGTGTGTGTGTGTGTGTGTGTGTGTGTGTATATTTCTTATTGCCACCAGGGTTACCACTGGGGCTTGGTTCCAGCACTACAAATCCACCACCCCCAGTGGCTATTTTTTCCTCCCCCCCTCCAGCCCCCCTCCTTTCTTCTCCTATTTTATTTGACAGGACAGAGAGAAACTGAGATGGGAGAGGGAGGGAGGCAGAGAGGGAGAGAGACATCTGCAGACCTGCTTCGCTACTTCTGTTTGTGAAGTGTTCCCCACCTCCAGCGCAGGTGGGGAGCAGGAGCTCAAACTCAGGTCCTTGTATATAGTAATGTGTGTGCTCAACTGAGTGAACCACGGCCCAGCCTCCTAGATAAAATAAATTTTAAAGAAGGCAATTATACCTAGCATATTCCTCAGGGATATTTTTAAAACTTGCCTTTGTTTTGTCTGTCCAGAATCTGTACTCATTATTAAGGCAAAGAATTCCATTGAGAAGCAGGTTAAATCTCCAGCACCACAATAACAAGAGCTCTAATTAAAAAAGTAAAAAATAAAAAAGGTGGGGGTGGGTAGGTGGGTGTTGGTGTACCCAATAGAGCACACAGGTTAGTGTGCACAAGAACCCAGGTTCAAGTCCCCAGCCCCCACATGCAGAAGGAAAAGTCATGAGCAGTGCTACAGATAACTCTCCATTTTTAAAAAGAAAAATGATGAAGGACCAGGTGGTGGTACACCCACCTGGCTGAGCGCACATGTTACAGTACACAAGGGCCCAGCTTGAGCCCCTGGTTCCCACCCGCAGGGGAAAAACTTTGCGAGTGGTGAAGCAGGGCTGCAGGTGTCTCTCTGTCTCTCTCCCTATCTCCCCCTTCCCTCTGGATTTCTGGCTGTCTCTATCAAATAAATAAATAAATATAATAAAAAAAGAAAAAGAAAAATGATGTGTGAGGTTCAAAAAAAATCATGAACATAAATGTTCCTTGGAAAAACTAAACCCCTCACCACAAATGCTAAGCACCTCCTCACTTTCCAAAGCATTAAGTCCTGGATTACTTATCGCTAAGAAAGGTACGGACTCTTTCAGAGGCTAGAAAAGCTACCATTCCCTCACATGAGACACAGCCAAAGAATCGTCTACCTTCACAAAATTTCAGTGAGCTGTAGTCTATTTTTTTTCTTTTTTTTAAAATATTTATTTTATTTATTTATTCCCTTTTGTTGCCCTTGTTGTTTTATTGTTGTAGTTATTATTGTTGTTGTCGTTGTTGGATAGGACAGAGAGAAATGGAGAGAGGAGGGGAAGACAGAGAGGAGGAGAGAAAGACAGACACCTGCAGACCTGCTTCATCGCCTGCAAAGCGACTCCCCTGCAGGTGGGGAGCCGGGGTTCGAACCGGGATCCTTATGCCGGTCCTTGTGCTTTGCGCCACCTGCGCTTAACCCGCTGCGCCACCGCCCGACTCCCGAGCTGTAGTCTATTTACCAAAAGATTTTATGAAATGTTGTGAACACTGGCTCCTTCAGATCTGGTTTCTTAGATCTATCTTACTCCCTTCAGATGTCTCTGTACAAAAATTGTTTTTAGACAGAGACAGAGAGGCAAAGAGGAGGAAGAGAAAGGGGTCTCAGTACCAAAGCTGCACATGGCAAAGCAGGACACTATCCAAGTGAGCTATTTTGCCAGCCCCACACCTTTTTAAATTATGTTTCTTTTAAGAACTCAGGATCTTTTTTAAGTGCCTGGGTAGGGTACGTGACTCAGAAAGTACTGATCAGAGCAAATTCTTCCCGTCTGTGAGGTCCTGGGCTCCACCCTGATAGCACACCGAATACGATGGAGCGCTGCTCTTCATTCTCTCTCCCCTCTTGTAACTTTTTTATTGAAAGTGTGTGTGTTTTTCCTCTCTAAGTAAAACCGAGCAAAAGGAAATCAAGCAACAAGTAAAATAGAGAAGAGAGTCAGCAGGGGGCTCACCCATAGACCACGTAGGACCTGGGTTTGAGCTCTGGACCGTCACATGGAAGTGCCTTGGGGATGGGAGAACTTCAGGATGAGTGGAGCAGTGTTGCGGTGTTTCTCCCCGTCGCTCTTATCTCTCTAACGCGTACTCTCTATCTAGAGAGAAAACCTGTGCAGGTATTAAGCCTTAGCGATAATCCTGGGCAAGAATAAATAAGCAAATTAATAAATCAGCATATGTGCTACTTTTTACATTAGAGAAAAAATAAATACATTATAGAACCAAAAGTATTCCACTGGAATTGAGGAACATTTTTATCATCTACTAAGTGGGAATGAGGAAAAGAAAAAGCAAAAAATGCCCTGGATGATTTTTTTAAATTACCTCATGACAGCAGCAGGATAAGCAAGGTGACCTTCTGAAGCAGCTTCCACTTCTAAGATGTCAAATTAATATAAATGTGCTCAAACCTTTGACACTATTCTATTCTAGGAGTATAATTACAAACATTCTCGCTTCATTTGTTTATGTTTGTTGCCGCTGCTTTAATGGGAGGAAAAAGTATTTTCCTGAGTTGAGCTTCTTTAGTTGGTAATCTGGGGTTACCGAAGATAGGAGAAGACAAGTGTTTCATGAAAGCAATTGCATTTTCTCTACTCAATTAATGCACCTAGTTTCTTAGAAGAGGAAATAAAATGGAAGGATACAAGGCTTCTCAAGCATTCATAACAAAGCAGAGATTCTTTAAGGGGAAAGGATATACAAGAAGACAAAATATGGGGCTAGGAGACAGCGTAACGGTTACGCAAAGAGACTTTCATGCCCTAGGCTCTGAGGTCCCAGGTTCAATCCCCCAGCCCCACCATAAGCCAGAGCTGAGCAGTGCTCTACTTTCTCTTTCCTCTCTCTGTATCACTCATTAAAATAAGCAAAATATTTAAAAAGGAGGAGGAGGAGGAGGAGGAGGAGGAGTCGCCAAAATAGGGGTTAAAAGATTCAGTAAAAGGCTCAGGAGATAGCTCACCCAGTAGACTGCACACCTTACCATGTGTTAAGCCCCAGGTTCAAAACCCAGCCCCAGATAGGCGTACCAAGACACCAGGGAAAGCTCCACAAATGTAGAAGCAGTGTCATGGTAATTGTTCCCTGTCTCTTCTATCTATCCCTTTCTTCTATTCACCTAGAATAGAAAGACTTGGGGCCAGGCAGTGGCACACCTGGCCAAGCACAGGCACTACAGTATTCAAGGACCTGAGTTCAAGCCCATGGCCCCCACCTGCAGGAGGAAAGCTTCACAAGTGGTAAAGTAGAGCTGCAGGTATCTCTCTTCCTCTTTCCCTCTCTATCCCCCCTCCCCTCTCAGTTTCTCTCTGTCTATCCAATAATAATAAATAAACTAAAATTAAATTAAATTAGATTAGATTTAAAAAAAAAAAAAAAAAAGAATAGAAAGTCTTTAAAAAGTTGGCCCAGGAGCCAACTGTGAGACACAAGTGCTACAAAAATAAACGAATAATTCGGTAAAAAAGAGTTCTGTCATATTAGAAGCCGGCAAGACAGTCAAATATATCACAGAATGTTGCCCATTGCCAAGGAGATAATTAAGGGGACTGTTCAACTACTGAAGCACAAAACAAGAGTAGCAACTTCTGAGGTGCTAGTTCATCAACTCTGTAGTACAGATAACATCAGGACTGCTCAAGAACTAGATGGTGCAAAGTGAGCATCTCAAGGGACTGAGTGGTGGCTCACCTGGTACAGGGCACACACACTGCCATGTGCAAGGACCTGAGTTCAAGCCCCCAACCCCTATCTACAGGGGGAAGCTTCATAAGCTGTGGAGCAGTGTTGCAGGTATCTCTTTCTCTCTCCCTCTCACATTCCCTCTGTATTTGTCTCTATCAGAAAAGAAAAAAGGGGGACTGGGAGGGCAGTGCTAACACCTGGTTAAGCAAACATGATACCATGTGCCAAGGAATCAGGTTTGAGCCTCTACTCCTGACCTGCAGGAAGGAAGCTTCAGGTGTGCTGAAGCAGGTCTGCAGGTACCTCTTTTTGTCTCTCTCCCTTTGCCTCTCTCCTTCCCTTCTCAATTTCTATCTTTCCTATCTAATAAAGGGGGCAGGGAAAAATGGCCACTGAGAGCAGTGGATTCGCAGTGCAGGCACTGAGTCCCAGCAATAACCCTGGTGGCAAAGAAGAAGAAGAGGAAGAGGAGCAAGAGGAAGAGAAACCCCTCAGCACAATCATCCATCACTGATCTTCAAAAAAGGTAATTTCCTACACTCTTTTTAAAATCAATCACAGATTACTCATAATCGAAAGGGAAGCTTAGCTATCACAAGGTCCTATGTGAATACAGCAAATAATCTGAAAGATGTTATAACATGTACAAAATTTCTATATTGTGTTTTAAATGTGGCAATACACCATTACTACCAGATCTCAAAAAAACCTTGCCTATGTCAAATGCATATGAACAGCTGCAATAAAAATACTTTACACTGCTGCACCAAGAGACTCCTTCCTTCACCAACATCCCAACAATTTCTCCAGTTGATGAGAAGTACATATAAGTTTTCCCTCCCTGCTCTAAGAATTATGGATTAGCAAACAGAAATAGATATGTGTTCCATGTTAGTTATAAAAATCAAAGTAGAAGGGGTCGGGCGGTGGCGCAGTGGGTTAAGCGCATGTGGCGCAAAGCGCAGGGACCGGCGTAAGGATCCTGGTTCGAGCCCCCGGCTCCCACCTGCAGGGGAGTCGCTTCACAGGCGGTGAAGCAGGTCTGCAGGTGTCTATCTTTCTCTCCCCTTCTCTGTCTTCCCCTCCTCTCTCCATTTCTCTCTGTCCTATCCAACAACGAATTGCGTCAACAAGGGCAATAATAATAACCACAACGAAGCTACAACAAGGGCAACAAAAGGGGGGAAAAAAATGGCCTCCAGGAGCGGTGGATTCATGGTGCAGGCACCGAGCCCAGCAATAACCCTGGAGGAGGAAAAAAAAAAAAATCAAAGTAGAAATTTAGAACACTGTCACACAGGAATAGTAATGATTCGATATTCAAACTAGCAATTAAATAATGCAGTTAAGCACACCTATGTTCAGTGCAGCACTGTCTATAATGGCCAAGATTTGCAAGCAACCCAAGTGCCCAAAGACAGATGAGTGGATAAGAAGTTGTAGTACAGGGCACTATGGAATACTACTAGGCTTGAAGAAAAGATGAAATGTTGCCTTTTGCTACCATATGAATTCAACTGGAGGGACTGTACTAAGTAAAACAAGTCAGGTAAATAGTGAATAACCTCATAAATATGTGAGACTATGAAACAAAGCAAAGGAACAGACAGGGTGGAACATGTACAAGTCCTTGGCCTATGTCTGCAGATCTGGGGTAACTAGCGAGGAAAGGGCAGAGGGTTCCAATGGCCTGCACTGGAAGGAAAAATGTGCTTCCGTGGTGGGCAAGATGACCTAGTTAGTACACACTGGGGGGAGATGTGGAATTAGACTCAGACAACAGTTCCACAAAACAGCATTCCCTCAATAAGTAAAAGTTTTAAAAATTATCATCAGAATACTTTTTTACCAAAAAAAAAAAAACTAAAAGTAATTCTGCCAAATACCATTTTAATTGACTATTCTCTCATATGATAGTTTACCTAATGTATAGATAGGATTAGATTTTTATATGTATTTTATTTATTTATTTTTCCTTTTGTTGCCCTTGTTTTTCTTTTATTGTTGTTGTAGCTATTACTGTTGATATTGATGTCATTGTTGTTGGATAGGACAGAGAGAAATGGAGAGAGGAGGGGAAGACAGAGAGGGGGAGAGAAAGACAGACACCTGCAGACCTGCTTCACCGCCTGGGAAGCGACTCCCCTGCAGGTGGGGAGCTGGGGGCTGGAACCGGGACCCTTATGCCGGTCCTTGTGCTTTATGCCAATTGCGCTTAACCCCCTGCGCTACCGCCCCACTCCCTAGGATTAGATTTTTATCAGCAAGACTAGGAGTATAGTCCTAACATGCTTATGAGGGAAGAAATATCCTCAATTTTGAACAATTTACACCAGAACGTTTAGATCATTACTGGGGAAGGGATGTAGATGCTCTAAGAGAAGTACATAAAGTTGCCTCATTTGGCAGAAAAAGCACTGAAACTGTATTACAACTAATGTCTTCAGCGTTAAGTGTCTCCCTCATTAATCAAGCATTCAAGTTTTGCCCTGTACCCAAAGCTATACCCCAACCACAGGAAATACCAGTACTTTAAAACTAAACATAACATCCCAGGAGTGGAAGAATAACAGCACAACTATGTCTGCTACAACTACCTAACAGTGCCTCCTCGGAAGTAACTGGTGCTATTACCACCCTAAATACTACGGGGAGAGAAAAGAGAAATTAACATTTTATTGAACACTTGGTAAACTCTCATTTGATTTTTACAACCCTGTAAAAACAAGTAAATAACACATTAAAAGTGCTGTTAAATAACTTGCCCACAACACTGCAAAAGAAAAGCTGGGATTCAGAGTTTGCCAACACCACTACTTCTATGTTCTTTCCGAGGAGAAGCTATCACCCAGGTGCCACTGGGCAACCGAACACTTTCACATCAGTTGTAATTCGGGCCAAGCAGTTCTAAAAGCAAATTATGGAGAAGTAAAACTATCAACTCTTTATTTCACAGAATCTGTTACATATTTAGAGAGAATGCTTAAAGAAAAGCATAAAGTCCCCCCAGAGATGAACCCCAGCTCTTCAAACCTTCTCTCGATTGCTTTCCAGCAGAACCTCTAACACTGGGACTCCTTGTATCCCTTGCACCCTTCTTAGCATGTGTCATCCCGCAGTCGGCTAACAGAAAAATCTCAGAAAGTTACCCTGTAAGACAAGATCATCTACCAGCCTGTAAGATCTCTCTGCAGACTTGAAATCAAGTCACTTGCCTGACGATCTTCCAAACATCTGTTCCTGTCAGTGTTAAGTTACTTTGCAGTCAGCTGCCAACTAAATCTTGCTCGAACTGTCATCAAGTAGAAAAAACACAGGAGATTCCCATCGATCTCTCAAGGACGATTTCCCATCACAACTTGGGGGAGGGGGGCCGAGTAAACTCCCTGTACACTCAACATTTTAAATCCGTATCTAAGTGAACAAGACGACACGTCACTACCAATAATTCAACGTGGCCAAACTCTTGTGCGATGCAATCGCCACCAATCGATAAATCCTACCGCCGCACGCCAAAGCTGAAATCACTGAGTGTTTTGTTGTTGTTTTTGCTTTTGTTTTTTTGTTTTTGTTTTTTTTTCAGTGAGGGGAATGTGGTAAGAAAGATGGAGCTTCTGGAACTTGATAAATTTTTTAAAAATGTTTAAAAAGAGAGGATCCTGAAGAGGAATAACGGTCTCATCTAAAAACAGGCTTGGTGTTTGTTTTTTCATAATAATACCAACAAAGTCATAAAGTCACATCCATCGCACAGCCTCAACTTCACGTCGAGACAGACATGCTCCAGAGACGCTTCCCCTGCAAGCAAAAAAAACCAACGCGCACGGATGTGCAATATTTACAATCCGATGCCTGCAAAAATGAATGAATGAATGAATGAATGAATGAATGAATGAATGAATGAATGAATGAGTGAATGAGTGAATGAAACGTTGAACCTGGGGAAATGATGTCAACATTTTTCTTGGGGGCGGGTGAAGGCTGAGGCTCCAGGACGGAGATCGCGCCCGCATTCAGGCAAAAACTCACTCCGGCGAGGTGAGGGGGGGGACCCGGGCGACCTGGTCCCGGAACCCCGCGTTCGGGGGTCGACCCGCCCGCCGGGCGCCTCACGCCGGGAAGCCGCGGCCGCACCTGCCCGGGCCGCTCGGCCAGCGCCCCCCGCCGCCCCGCCGCCCCCACCCCGCGCCCGCCCCGCACCAAGGCCGCGCAGCCCGCGGGCGCGAATCGAGGCGGGGCGGGCGCCGGGCCTAGCGCCCCCGCGGCGGCCGGGTCCGAGCCCCACCTACCTACGCCGTATTTCTCCTCGTCCGTGGGGGTCCACATGGCCGGGCCGGGCGGCGGGGGCGGCGGGGGCGGCGGGGGCGCACCGCGAGTCGCGGCGGGGGCGGTCAGGCGGCGCGGGGCGGTGGGCGGCGCATCCTTCACAGGCCGTCCGGCATGTCGCCGCCGCTGCCGCCGCGTCCGGCGCGCGAGGTCCCGCGAGGTCCCGGCAGGCCAGCCCGGGCGGCGCGGGCCAGAGCTCGTCACCTGTCTGTCGCCGCCGCCGCCGCCTCTGCTCCGCGCCGCTCCGCCGCTGGGCTCCGGGCGCCGCCGCGGCTCTGCGCGCCTCGCCTCGCCTCGCCTCGCCTCGGTGGGTTCGAAGGACGCCCGCGCATGCGCCACTCCCCGGCGCGCGGGGGCTCGCGCCGCCCGATCCCGCGCGCGAGCCCACGCACCGCCTCCGCCACCGCGCGCCGGCGGAGGGAAATCCGCGGGCGGCTATTGGATGGCGGGGCCGGGGCCGGGGCCGGGGCCGGGGGCCGGGGCGCTGGGCGGCGGCGGCGGCGGCGGCGGCGGCGGCGGCGGCGGCGGCGGCGGCGGCGGCGGCGGCGGCGGCGGCGGCGGCGGCGGCGGGCGGGGCCGGGGCGGGAGGCCTCTGCGCTCCCTCGGGTCCCCGCGAGCTCCGGCGTGCAGGCACCGCGGCGCGCCCGGGATCGGAGAGGGGCGAGGCGGCCACGGAGCAGACGGCGCCCTTGCAGACCCGCCCCTGGGTCTCCCATCCCCGGAAGGTTTCTGCACAGATTCCGCGCATCTGGGCAAGGGGCGGGGGCTTCCTTGGATCGCTAGACCTCAGGTCGCTCGGACACTTTGCAGACCGAAGCCCCAGGTGCCTTCTCGTTTGACCTGTGCAGTAGAGGTTTGGGGCCTGAGCAGTCTCTGTAATCTTCCTCGGAAGGAAGGAAGGAAGGAAGGAAGGAAGGAAGGAAGGAAGGAAGGAAGGAAGGAAGGAAGGAAGGAAGGAAGGAAGGAAAGAAGGAAGGAAGGACCTTGCTGTGATCTGAGAGTTCTCTCCTGCCCCCTGGGTATCTGCTTTCACGCCATTTTGAGTTTCCAGCTTGGTCCCAAATTTGCCTTCTCCCCCTCCACCCCCTCGAGAATCAGCTTGCTCCGCTACCTGCAAACACTGTTTGTTTGTTTGTTTGTGTTTTTTTTTTTTTTTACTTTTAACCAGAGCACTGTTCAGCTCTGGCTTAAGGTGATGCGGGCGATTGAACTTGGGTCTTTGGAGCCTCAGGCTTCAGAGTCTCTTTGCATAACCATGATGCTATCTATCCCCGCCCCCTGCAAACACTTTGTGACCCTAGGTCACCAAAGGTCAGGCTTGTCCTAGCAGCTGCAAGGCTTTCTTCCCTGCCCACATCAGAGATGCATGGTGTTCCCAGCCCTAATCCCCATAAACATAAACACTACCAAGTCAACCCCCCCCTTACCCCCTCACCGTCACTCTTGGACCCCCTCCCTCTCACTCTTCAAATCCTAATTCAGCGACTAGGCCCCCAGAAAAACTTTCCAGATCCTGCAGCTACCAGACCAGATCCATCCCTCTCTTGGCTGACATTCCAGCTGAGTGCCGTTGTGTCATAGTTCTGCCATAAAACTGCCAGTTCCCAGGGGCCGGGTGATGGCACAGCTAGTAGAGCAAGCATGTTACAGTCCGCAAGGACCAAGGTTCAAGCCTACAGTACCCACTGGTGTGTGTTGGGGTGGTGGGATTCATAAGCCATGAAGCAGTGCTGCAGTATCTCTCTCTCTCTCTCTCTCTCTCTCTCAATTCTGCCTCTATCCAAAGTAAATATCAACCAATAAATAAGTTGTTGTTGTTTTTTTTTGGGGGGGGGTGACTACCATTTCCCAAAAGATAAACGCTAGAATCATCTTTCTGGTCCCTCAGCATTCAGCCCATAACCTGACATATATTTGTTTGATGGGAAGCAAGACTAATTCAAGACTATGCTAGTAAGTAGCAGATCTTGTTGATTCTCCCTTCAGAAAGTCCTCTTTGACTGGTAACTCCTCTCAGACTCGACTGTAGTCAGCTAGATTTTTCAGTAGACTCCCAGCTCCTGATCTATGGACTGTTCCTCCAATAAATTCTGTCACCTTCTGCCCCATAAATAGTCTGTAAATGGTTGAGTTCTTCACTAGTCAGATATCTTTAATCTAACAATTTGGTAAAAAAATATATCTTTATTTATTGAGCTAGCTGTTCCAGGAGGATAGACCTCTGCCCAGTGGTCAACAAAAAATGAAGTCCCACAAAGTTTATTCCAGAAAACCAGCATGTAGGCCCAAGTTCACAGACCTTCTGACCAACATTAGTTTTCTTGTGTCATCTTCTAGTTTTTCTCCATTGTAGGACGTATGTGGCAATATTAGAACATAATTTCCCAGAGTTTATACTTGTGTTCACAGTCTGAATCCAGCTTTAACAATGGCCTTCCCCCAACCAAGATAGTCTCAATTTATGAACCCATACCTAAACTCAGGAGTGGGAGAGCTTTCATCTCAACAGGAAAAGGAAAAAAGAAAAGCGGGGGCCAGGCAGTGGCACACCCAGTTAAGCACACATAGTTCTATACACAAGGACCCAGCAAGGATCGGGGTTTGAGCCCCCACTTCCCACCTGTAGCAAGGAGACTTCACAAGTGGCAAAGCAAGTCTGCAGGTGTCTTTCTCCTCTCTGTCTCCTCCTCCTCTCTCAGTATATCTCTGTCCTATCTAATAAAATGGAAAAATGGCCAGCCAGAGTAGCAGACTCATAGTGCTGGCACAGAGCCCCAGTGATAACCTGGAGGGAACAAAACAAAAAAGGAAACAGAAAAGAACCAAGGGACCAAGGTACCATGGTCACCTGATCAGAGTTACCTGCCTATGTTTAGTTAAAGCAAGGAGCACAACATATCTCGTGGAGAATCAGCCCTTAGCAAGGCCATGAGCCTGCTTTCCTCTCCCTGCTGTTTCTGCATTAAGTCCTTAGAATCTCAGAGCACACTGCTCTCACCCAGCACACAATATCCCTCCCAGCTTGTGAGCTAGCCCTTAGTTTGCCGCTGAAAATCAGGACTCTCAGCATTTTGCCCACCGCCTACTATTTCTGTGTTCTTGTCACAGAAACAGGTTTACTGTCTGATCCTTCTCAGGATCCCTAGGAACCCACTTCTCCATGGCTGCCCCCTACTCCCTATTTTTATCCTGTTCCACAGGTTCCTTCCATGATCCCAGGAACTTGTTATCACTGACCTCATCTGCCATTCCCTCACATTGTGCCATTCCATTCCTCTTCTCTATCTGACTTTGACTTGAACTCTCAGTCTATAAAGATTTCGTTGCTGATCCTGTCACCTCCCAGAAATGCTTCTCCTGTACCATCCCAACTCCAGACATAAGCATCAGCTATTCCCTTGTTGGGTAACTGTGCAGAGACCCTCAGGGTATCGCCCATTCCCAGCCAGAGCTGAAACCCGAGCTTCCCAGAGTGCCTTGTTTTCTCCACCCCCTTTTTTCTAGCCAATCCTGTGCCGACTTGCCACTTCCGGGAATTTCTCCCATTTCCGCCTTTCTCTCTCTTGCCTTTTCCTTCACTTCCGCAGCGACCTGACTTAGGGAAGGCTTGGTGCACATAAGGGGAGGTGGCCATCTTGCTAGCTACACCATGGCCTGAACCACTCTGCTCTTGCCCATTTGTGGGGTGCCAGAGTGAATAAAGATTTGTGTTCCTGCTCCACTCCAGTCTCTTCTCTCTTCCTTCCCTCTCCCCCGTGAGGCAACCCGACATTCCCTGATTCAGGCTGTCCTATTGCTCACAAGCTTAATGTGCAGCTTGACGATACGAGAATCCAGCATGAAGCCCAGCCAGTCTATCTTGGTGTTACTCTCGATCGCACTCTGTCATTTCACGAACATCTCATAAAAACTGCAGCAAAGGTGGGCGCGAGGAATCACATCATTGCAAGACTGGCCAGCTCCTCATGGGGCGCGAGCGCTTCCACACTGCGATCATCATCTCTGGCATTATGCTATTCCACTGCAGAATACTGTGCCCCAGTATGGTTCCGTAGCCCCCATGTCCACTTGGTCGATTCCAAATTATATTCCTCCATGAGGATCATTTCTGGAACCATCCGTTCCACCCCGGTTCCATGGCTGCCAGTTCTTAGCAACATCGCCCCGCCAGATATTCGTCGGGATGCGGCACCATCTAAGTTCATTTCCCACGTCTTCGCTCGACCAGACCTGCCAATATACGGGGATATCTTCGCCCACCCTGTCCAATGCTTGACGTCTCGTCACCCAATCTGGTCCCCTATGCCTACACTGAACTTCTCTGTTCCAGACTCTTGGAAACAGAGTTGGCAGTCAGCTGAGGTAAAGAACAAACACCTCATCACAGACCCCTGCAAGCGTCAACCTGGCTTTGACCTAGCACGTTATGATTGGGCCCTCTTCAATCGCTATGGAACAGGCCATGGCCAGTGCGCCGCTGCTATGTTCCATCGCTGGGGAGCCAGAGACGACCCGAACTGCCCCTGCGGCTCCAGACAGACTATGACCCACATAGTCAACGATTGCCACCTCTCCAGATTCAAAGGAGGTCTCGAAACTTGACATCAGGCTCAACCTGACGCTGTTGACTGGCTACGGAAGAAGGGCAAACGCTAGAAGAAGAAGAATTGCTCACATTATCTCTCATCCTATGCACCTTCTATTGAAACTCACGCATCCTCCTTATCTTTCTCAAGAAAGCTTTTCCAGCTGCCCTGGATTGAAAAGGATTTTGCTTTCCCATGAGGACCTTTCCTGTTGTACTTTTTCATTCTTGCCTCACCCAAGAAATTGCATATGACCATCTTGCACATAAACAAATATTTGTTTCTATCTGGAGATTTCTCAAAAGACTAGAAATGGACCTACCCTATGACCCAGCAATTTCTCTCCTGGGGGTTTACCCAAAGGAAACAAAAACATCTATCAGAAAATATCTAAGTACACCTGTGTTCATAAGCAGCACAATTTGTAACAGCCAAAACTTGGAAGCAACCCAAATGTCCAATGATAAATAAGTGGCTAAAATATTTTGAAATATATGATAGAATACTATTTAGCTGTTGAAAATGATAAAATCATTTCCTCTGCCTCGTCTTGGATGGAACCTGAAGACATGTTAAGTGAGATGGGACAGATACCAAATGATCTCATTTTTAGGCTGGGCTTAATACATAGAAAGACAGAGGGAGAACACAAAGTGAAACTTGGACTGGGCTTGGAGTGTTACATCAAAGAAAAAGACTAAAGAAGTAGAGGGAAGGGGTTGTCCTAGTGCATGATGACGTGAAAGGATCTGTGGGTGAGAGTTTTCTGCAGAGAACTTAACGCAGCAAGAGGAGAACTTGCATCCATGTGTCAATGACTACTCTGTAAACCATTAATCCTCCCCCAATAGAAACGATTTTTAAAGCACCTATTTTCCTTAAGTGGCAAAAGAAAAAAATGGTCATCATTTATTTTTACTTCACACAAAGACTATCATGGTACTGGCACTTAGCAGCAATTAAAGATATACTCTTGGGTGAGTGAGCTGTCTGAATGTTTCCTGACACCAGGATAAAATAGATTAGGAAAAAAGAACTAGGAAATTTACTCCAACAAGTCACAAAACTCCAAATTCAAGTACCTAAGTTAATTAAATTTCCTTGATGTAGCCTTTTTGACTTTAATTTACATCTCACTGAGATATCTTATTGAGTAGCTATACGAAAGATAAGCATGACAAGGCAATTTAAGAAACAAATGAGTGTGCAGTTTCACTGAATATGTCACTATTGGGTTTGATGTCTGACAGTGCATTAAAAAAAAGTAAAAAATATCCCATAATCAAACAGATTTTTGTATTTAATGTACAGGAAATGCAGACAGCATCCCCTTTTTTCTGGAATAGAATCTTTCTTAATCTCAGGTGGAATTTAAATTCATCAGTAATTTTTAACATAAGTAAACTCCATAATGACAAATACCCCCATCACCTTAGGCAGATGAGAGTAGCCCTCTAGAAAGGTTCATATCTTCTTTCCTTGTTTCCTACTGCATGGAGAATCAGACACCAGCATTTAAGGAGCCAGCCTGTCTGATGACTCAGCTCATAAAACAATATGTGGCCACAAAGATGATGTTTATCCAGGAGCATCCTGGAGGCTATTGCTATTGAAGTCAGCAGGCAGTGGGCAAGTGGCATAAGATGCACATTTCTCCCAGGAGGCTCTGACCACGGTGTCAAAGCAGCATTGACTTCCCTCTCCCAGCAATCAATCTCATCTGATGCTCTGTTCAGGCAGAATGGTAGGGAAACTTCAGAGAAATTTATAAGCGATAGTGCCACATGTAAGTAAGGCGTAGGTGAGTATGGTGGCATTCTGCCTTCCCTTGATCAGGAAGTGCTTGCCTGCAGCCAGTTTATGGCCACACACACCCTGGAAGTAGAATAGGAGGTTTGAGGAAATAGATTACCGTGCTGGGTTCCTCTAGAAGCAGGTTTGGTTACTAAGGCATCCTACAAAGCTTGTTTTCTTTGTGATAGAAAGATACCCAAGCTAGTCTCACCACCGGCCCTTGTGTTTTCCCAAAGCAACACCTTTTAGAAATCTCTCAGGAGGCAGAATTAATATAAAGAGCTTCCAGAGAAGATTGTAACACAGAGATGGCTGACAAAGTTAGGGTCTTTTCAGGTGAAGAGACCTAAGTGACTAAGAAGATATTATTAGTATTTTGCTTTAAATTTTGTTGCATCTGAATAACTGTGGTAGGGAGGAGACTGGGAAGAGTGTGAAATAGAGACAGATTAAGCAGTGTAATATTTCATTATTTTCCTAAAATGGCAAACTTTAGCCATCTGTTTCTATTTTATCAACCCATTCAAAATATTATTAAAATGCAGATTCCTTGCAGTTAGCCAAGGTCTTTCCAAATGAGAACTGAGCAAAGCTTCCCTGATTTCAATCACTGGAGACTGCTGTGGCATTTCTGGATGAACAGCTGCTACCGAGGCCTATTGTGAGAAGCATGTCCAGATATGTCATTGACTCCTTGGCACTTGCTTCTTGCCCACTCAAAACTGTGCGCTACCTGAAGACAGTGTCATGCTGGGTTTTGTTTTTGTTTTTGTTTTTCATTGTCAGTGCCCATCAAGCAGGATTGATACATAATAGGTGCTCAGTACATACTGCTTAAGTGAATGAAATGTTTAAGAATTGTTTATCTTGTCAACCACCCGGTTCCAGATGCTAGCATGATGCCGACCAGACTTCCCTGGACAGACAACCCCACCAATGTGTCCTGGAGCTCCGCTTCCCCAGAGCCCTTCCCCACTAGTGAAAGAGAGAGACAGGCTGGGAGTATGGATCTACCTGTCAACGCCCATGTTCAGTGGGGAAGCAATTACAGAAGCCAGACCTTCCACCTTCTGCATCCCACAAGGACCTTGGGTCCATACTCCTAGAGGGTTAAAGAATAGGAAAGCTATCAGGGGAGGGGAGGGGATACAGAGTTCTGGTAGTGGGAATTGTGCGAAACTGTACCCCTCTTATCCTGTGGTTTTGTCAATGTTTCCTTTTTATAAATAAAAAAAAAATTTTTAAAGAATAGTTTATCTTTGTCCCAATAAGACTTTTGTTTGCTTGTCAGTTGTTTTACTAAGCAGGAAACTGGGAGATGTTAGATACAAGAATGAGATGCCCCTGGAAAGAAGGGCAAGTAGACAGAAACATGGCGTTACTTAGCTCTCTTTTCCCTTTGTGGGAAATAACTGTGCCCTTGAATTTCTATACTAAGTAACCAAGGAGGAATTGAAATTAAAGACCTTGGAGAGCAATTAGCAGCAAAACATTCTAATGTCAGGAAATGAATTTTATGGACCATATTTGTAATATTAATTGGACCTCTGTGTAGCCAAATGGTGAAATTATTGCTCCAATAAAAATAGGCCCAAAAGACAAAAAAAAAAAATCAAAATAACACAGATACTGCAAATCAGGACAGAGGTAATTTCTTTACATGCAAAAGCAACCAATTGCAGTGCTTCTGGGAGTCCACTTAAGTGCAAAACAACGCCTGTCTGGTGTGGCACCACCTGCTTTATCTCTGGATTGCTATGGGGCTGCGGCTGGAAAAGGAACAGAGACTTTCTTCGCACTAATTCCTCATACTCTACACCTTGAAATGTGAGACATTTTAATCCTTTGTTCACCAAATATCTGTTAAGCATCTACTGTAAACCAGAGAAACTGTTCACAATCTTTGTCCATTAGGGAGCTTACCACTGATTTAGGGAGGATGTGTGTACTCAGGGGGTGGGGATTAAACCAATTATCACACAAGGAAATTGCTAATTATAAATATAAATACTAGGACAGAAGAATAGTTCACAAAGGGAGCATATGCCAAGAGATCTGTCCTAGTTTGGTAAATCAGGGAAGACTTCCTGGAGGAAATTATGTTTAAACTAGAATCTGACAATACAAATTGGCCAAGTTAAGAAGGAGAGAAAGGGGAGTCGGGCTGTAGCGCAGCGGGTTAAGCGCAGGTGGCGCTAAGCACAAGGACCCGTATAAGGATCCTGGTTCAAGCCCTGGCTCCCCACCTGCAGGGGAGTCTCTTCACAAGCGGTGAAACAGGTCTGCAGGTGTCTGTCTTTCTCTCCCTCTCTCTGTCTTCCCCCTCCCCCCTCCATTTCTCTCTGTCCTACCCAACAACGACAACAATAATAACTACAACAATAAAACAACAAGGACAACAAAAGGGAATAAATAAATAAAAATAAACATAAAAAAATTTTTAAAAAAAGAAGAAGAAGGAGAGAAAGTTCTCTAGGCAGGGGAACAACATTTGGGAACATAAGGTTGGTGAGGAAGAAAGTTGATATACCTAAAAAATGTAAAGGCCAGTGTGAGCAGCATATGAATGAGCAATGGAGTAGAATAGGGAGAGAAGTGGCTAGCACAGAAGTCAAGGTCAGGTCTCTGGGTCTCACTGGGTCCATGACATTGGACAGCAGCAACTGCCAGGCCTTGAGTCATAATAGAAGTGTGAGACCCCCAGCAACGTGTCCTGGAGCCCCGCTTCCCCAGAGCCCCACCACACAAGGGAAAGAGAGAGACAGGCTGGGAGTATGGATCGACCTGTCAATGCCCATATTCAGCAGGGAAGCGATTACAGAAGCCAGACCTTCCACCTTCTGCAACCCACAGTGACCCTGGGTCCATACTCCCAGAGGGATAAAGAATAGGAAAGCTATCAGGGGAAGGGATGGGATACAGAGTTCTGGTGGTGGGAATTGTGTGGAGTTGTACCTCTCTTATCCTCTGGTTTTGTCAATGTTTCCTTTTTATAAATAAATTTTTTTAAAAGTGGGAGTCAAGTGTTAGTGCAGCAGGTTAAGCACAGGTGGCGCAAAGCACAAGGACCAGCGGAAGGATCCCAGTTTGAGCCCCTGGCTCCCCACCTGCGGGGGAGTCGCTTCACAGGCAGTGAAGCAGGTCTGCAGGTGTCTTTCTCTCCCCCTCTGTCTTCCCCTCCTCTCTCCACTTCTCTCTGTCCTATCCAACAATGATGACAACAATAATAACTACAACAACAACAAAAAAGGGCAACAAAAGGGAGTAAATAAACATTAAAAGAAGAAGAAGTGTGAGGCCCGAGTAAAACCATATCCTATATGGAAATCCTGAAATTGCTGAGGAAACTACCTAGGCAAGGATCCATTTTCTCAAGTACTGCTCTCAGCAGCAGCATTGCACATCTCTCATTTCTCTGAGCATCCAGCAAAGTCTACATAAGCACTCCTCACCCAGGGCCACTTCAGTCTTCTCTCTCCTCTGAAGCTAACCAATCCTTCCTTAATTCTTTCAATGCCACACTGGGAGCATAGGTTCAGACTTCCTCTCCCGGGCTCAGGATAGAAGAGCAACTTACCTCCTGACAGGGTCAACTCTCCAGGCTCTGTGATAGGTTTTCTTATTGTTGTTTGTTTATCGGTTTTGCCTCCAGGGTTGTTGCTGGGACTTGGTGCCAGCACTACGAATCCACTGGTCCTGGTGGCCATTTTTTTCCATTTTATTGGGTAGGGCAGAGAGAAATGAGTGTGGCGGGGGGGGGGGATGATAGAGAGGGGGAAAGAAAGATATACACCTGCAGACCTGCTTCACCACTTATGAAGCATCCTCCCTGCAGGTGGAGAGCCAGGGGCTCAAACCAGCATCCTTGTGTTGGTTCTTGTGTTTAGTACTATGTGCTCTTAACTGAGTACAGATTCTCTCTCTCTCTCTCTCTTTTTTTTTTCCTTCAGGGTTATCACTGGGGCTCAGTGCCTGCACTACAAATCTACTGCTCCTGGTGGCCATTTTTTCCATTTTTATTTGACAGGACAGAAAGAAACTGAGAGGGGAGAGGAAGGATAGACACCTGCTTCATTGCTTGTGAATCTTTCACCCTTCAGGTGAGGATCCAGGGATTCGAACCAGAATCTTTGTGTCGGTCCTTAGGCTTCATACTATGTGCACTTAACCCCGTGTGTCACCGCCCAGCCCCCCTATAGGTTCTTCAACTATGATATGAGCACTTTGCCTGTTACTCACAGTCCCACCCAATGCTAAGGGCCAAAGGGGAAGAATATTCCAAGCATGCCAAGAAACAACTGGTTTCTTTCTTAAGGAACATTTAGTAAAAGATGCAAAGAAAGAAACCTTAAAGGACTCTCACAAGAGCATACCTTGAGTGTATACTCAGAACTTACAGTACCTTAACCCAGAGAGCGGCTGGACCTGGTGAAGAGCAACCCTAAGAAAGGAGACTGTTTTGTTCTCCAGTTAGCACTGAGAGAGATGGATTAGAATTTATAATGTGCAGTCATGAATTATGGAATGATCAGGGAAATGATCCTGATCAGAAAATCTGCTGTGCCAGGAACCACACCAATTTGTCATGAGAATTCAACACATGTGGCTCCACAGAAACGACACCCCCACAAATCTGACTGGCCCCCAACCCCAACCTGTCCCTCCAATCTGCTGCCAGTCCTTGAAACAACAAAAAAAAGGCTTGGGCTTTTCACGTTTTTTTTTTATTTATTTAATTTTTTAGCTTTATTTATTTATTCATTCCCCTTTGTTGCCCTTGTTGTTTTACAGTTGTGATTATTTTTGTTGTTGTCGTTGTTGGAGAGGACAGAGAGAAATGGAGAGAGGAGGGGAAGACAGAGAGGGGCAGAGAAAGATAGACACCTGCAGACCTGCTTCACCGCCTGTGAAGCGACTCCCCTGCAGGTGGGGAGCCGGGGGCTCTAACCGGGATCTTTATGCCAGTCCTTGCGCTTTGCGCCACGTGCGCTTAACCCGCTGCGCTACCGCCCGACTCCTACGGTTTTTTTTAATTAATTAATTAGTTTATTTATTTTCCCTTTAGCTGCCCTTGGCTTTTTTTTTTTTTAACTGTTGTTGTAGTTATTGATGTCGTCATTGTTAGATAAGACAGAGAGAGGAGGGGAAGACAGAGAGGGGGAGAGAAAGACAGACACCTGCAGACCTGCTTCACACACACACACACACACACACACACACACACACACACACACACACACACACACACCCGGCAGGTGGGGAGCCAGGGGCTCAAACCGGGACCCTTACGCCAGTCCTTGCACTTTGCACCACATGTGCTTAACCTGCTGCACTGCCTCCCGACTTCCCAGGTTTTTCAAGTTTTAATTGACGTAATAATAGCAAACAGAGTGATACAGGAGGTGGTGCAGTGGGTAAAGCTTTAGACTCTCAATCATGAGGTCCTGAGTTTGATCCCCAGTATCTCATGTGTCAGAGTGATTACTTTGATGTTCTCTCTCTGTCTCTCTCTTCCTCTCTCCCTTCCTTCCTCCCTCCAGAGTTATCAGTGGGACTCGGTGCTGGCACTAGAATCCATTGCTCCAGACAGCCATTTTTTCATTGAATAGGGCAGAGAGAAATTGAGTGGGGAGGGAATACAGAAAAGGAGAGAGATAACTGTAGACTTGCTTCACCGCTCATGAGGTGATCCCCCCCCACAGCACACACACTGCCCCAAAGGTGAGGGAGCTGGGGGCTGGAACTGGGATCCTTGCACCGGTCCTTGTGCTTCATACCATGTGCACTTAACCTGGTGTGCCACTCTGTCTTTCTCCCCGTCTTTCTTTCACTGTTTAATAAACAAATATATTTTTAAAAATAGTAAATAGAGCTTGGAGTCTTTGGGTACACATCCAATTCCAGAAACTTTCTAACTGGGTTATTCCTATCAAGTCATGTCAACTCTGACCTTGTATCCTCCTATGTCAGGAGGGCATAACAATCACTCCTTCTCCTCCTCCTCCTCCTCCTCCTCCTCCTCCTCCTCCTCCTCCTCCTCCTCCTCCTCCTTCTTTTTCTTCTTCTTCTTCTTTTTATCTCCCCTCTGGTCACTGAGGCTCGGTAGCAGTGCTATGAATCCACCACTTCTGTTGGTTTTCTTCCCTCTTCATTCTCCAGGACAGATAGAAATTGAGAGGGGAGGGGGAGATAGAGAAAGAGAAAGACAGACACCTACCAACTTGAAGCATCCCCCATGCAGGTGGAGAGTGGGACAATCACTTTTATATCAGGGATACTTTCAAATATAGTGCCTACAAATTTCTCAACACCAAGCCTAGCACAAGTGAAATGTTCACTCGGCACCGTTACTTGCACAAACCCTCACACAGATTTAGGTTGCTTCCCAGAAATGCTGGCTCTTAGTTTGGGGAGCCTGCTTCTCTGCAGAGCCAGCCCTTGAGAGCTGCTTCAATCACCTGCATTAAACTAGACTGCTCTCCACATCTGTTCCTCAGCACTTAGCTCAGCACTGCTCCCCTCTCTCTATTTGACACTAAAAGATATTGATTTTCCTGTGCTATCTCCATGATGCAACACCCCTGAGAGCTATGTAGGCAATCAGTTTTCTTTCGTGACCATCATATTCCCTGTTAATAGCCTCTTTCCCTAGAGCCACTGGGGCCTTAGCTGCCAAAGCTTAGATCTGTTTAATTTTGCACTTGTTTACAGGTCAGACATGAATTTCTCCCTATTATTGTACTGTGTCTTGTCACACAGATTCTCTGTGTTTCATGCATTAGTCACAGTCTTGCTCTCAAATTAAATATTCCTCGGTAGTTATTTTTAGAGAAATCCTTTTCTAACTCTTATGTGGCGCAATGATGTGTATGCACCCTCAGCTCTGGAATCCAGGCATTACCAGGTGGGTTTCAAATTATGTGAAGGTTCAAATTCCTCTAGAAAACAAAATGCATGGATCAGTCGAATTTGTAGGGTGACTCTGTCCGTAGAATCTTCTGGCCAGCAGAAAAATAATCTCCCAGGTTGGATAACCTGATCATTCCTCATTTCAGCTCTGGTTTATGGTGGCGGTGAGGGAGACTGAACCTGGGACTTTGGAGGCTCAGGCATGAGAGTCTCTTTGCATAACCATTATGCTATCTCCCCTGCCCCCATCATTCAGTTTTGTAAAGTTCCAAAGGAGGCTCTTAGCACAACTGTGAGTCGAGCAAAGCATGTCTGTGCCATGCTGAACACTAGTCTGACTATCCCCATTCCTAGTGCAAAGATATCAAAAGTAATTGTGCCCTTACATCCCACTCCCCTTTAGAAGCCAGCTCTTAGGCAATCTAGTACCCTTCTGGGTGAACTCAAGTGATTGTATCCTTGCTCACATTCCCATAAGGTATCCATCTGCTCAGGTCAGTATCAATAAAGAAATGAGGACTTCCCAAGAGAGTATCAGACTTGGCTGGGGTGAGTGTGTGGAGAATGAGGAGCTTGCAAGGAGCATCACGAAAAGGCACTATGAATATAAGGAACTGTGTGGGGAGGGGTTAGGGTTAGGGACCAGGGGTTAGAGCTGCAAAAAGATGTCACATTTGAGTCTCCAAAGTCCCAGGTTTAATCCCCCCATGCCACCATAAGCCAGAGTTGAGCAGTGCTATGAAGAAGGGGAAGAGGAGGAGGAAGAAGAAAGGAAAAAATAAACTGTGCCAGGGGGCTGGGTAGTGGTACACCAGGTTAAGCGCCCAAGTACTAAGTGCAAGGATCCAGGTTCAAGCTCCAGGTAGCCCACCTGCAGGGGGTTGCTTCACAGGCAGTGAAGCAGGTCTGCAGGTGTCTATATTTATGTTTCCCTCTCTAGCTCCCCTTCCCTTCTCTATTTATTTCCCTCCTGTCATATAGAAATGGAATAAATAGCTTCCAGGAGCAGTGGGTTTGTAGTGCAGGCATCAAGCCCCAGTGATAATCCCGGAGGCAAAAGAAACAAACAAACAAAACTATGCCTACCTTAATCTAAAGGAACTCGTGGTATTGAAGCAAAAAAAAAAAAAAAAAAGAAAGAAAGAAATCTACAGAAAATCACCAAACAATATTTCAAGACAGGATTCAGTACTTCTTTTCTGGGATATAGAAGGTCAGGAGGTAAGTAGATCAATCACTTCCACATTCTGGTCTTTACACAGATCAAGTAAGACTGGGTTCAGGGAGGAAGCTGACCTAATTCTGGACTAGTCAATATTTCACTTCATACTAAATAGTTTTCTCCCCTCAACCTTCATAAGTGAAAAGGTAATATATTTATCTGTGTCTTTATTTGCTGACTTTCTCAGAAGTTTGGGTAAAGGGAACAACTTGTTGAGGACCTTCTACAGATTATAAATCATATAGCTGTTCGGAGGCAAATGAGATCGAAAGGGCCAGGAGAGTCTAGGAAGGGGAGTCTAGGTTGAGGAAACAAGGTCTCAAGGGATGAATCTAATTGAATATGACTCAGAAGTAAAGATGGGTACTCTTGATGAAGGTCTCATGAGCTGATACAGAGAGAAGCAGCAAAATTGTGTGGAAGGCAGTAACAAGACCAATGTGACCAGAGCCTAAGATTTCCTTGTGGAGAAAGAGGCAGATGAGTGAGACTTTCTAGAAGTTAGGAGAGACTTATCAGTTGCTCAATGCATCTTTCCCAAAGGTTAAATCCAGGTAAAGTGTCCATGGGCAGAGTAATAGGGAACGGGGAGACAGTGCTCTGAGTCTCGTGAGATTGGTTTTGGGAAATATCACTGAAAACTGGGCAGCAGGTACTGCCGGGCTAGCTAGCTTCATGGGCGGGAGAGAGAGACGACCAGGGACTCGCAGTTCAGTCTTTATTCATGTGGCATGCAGCGCAATCTAAGCTATCTCTAATCACAATCCTGTCCTTATATATACTCGCCAAGTAGGGTGGAAACAGGATGTGACATAGAGAGGGTGGAGCGAAAAAAGACTGGTGGAAATCAGGGTGTACTAGGAGAGGGAGTGGAGCAAAAAGACATCATGAACCAGTGGGGATTGAACCAATGACCTGGAGGCAGGGCGGTGCTTAGTTAACAGTGGTTATGTAAATAGAATACAGTGTTAAGCAGGGAGGATTAAACCAATGAAACAGAAGGGGTTTTAGAATTAGAAGCATACCAAAAAAGTACCACATTGAGGACTTCAGAAGAAAGAACATAACCATAAAAACTGGTTTGGGTAGGGGGAAAATCCAGGATGACAAAGTTTGACTTTGCACTGCTACAAGTGAGATGGTTCTGAAAGGGTCTGGAAATCTTATTGGGGAAGACAAACTTGTGGTTTTTTCCACTCTCGTGAGAAGAGACAGAAGCAGTCAATGAACAAATAGGAAAATAAAGGGGGCAGTGAAGGTCATGGTGCACCCAGTTAAGTGCAATATCACCATGCAGAGGGACCCAGATCCGAGTCCCCAGCTCCCAACCTGGGGCGGAGGGCGGGGTCACTTCAAAAGCGGTGAAGCAGGTCTGCAGGTGTCTATCTATCTCTCTCCCTCTCTATCTTTCCTCCTCTCTCAATTTCTCTCTGTCTTGTTAAACAAAATAGAAGGAAAAGAAAAAAGGAGAATATGGCCATTGGGAGCAGTGGATTCATACTGCTGGCACTGAGCCCTAGTGGCAATTAAAAAAAAAAAAAAAAGGAAAATAAGTATTTTCTGTTACCATTATAAAAAAAGACACATTGGAGCTAAAATGAGACCCTTTTTTGGCCCATCAAATTAAACGGTTGAAATGAATATGTGGAGGCCATTAAAAATATGAGGGGGGGGTTAGGTGGTGGTGCACTGAGTTAAGTGCACATAGTACTAAGCACAAGGACCTATGCAAGGATGCTGGTTTGAGCCCCTGGCTCCCCACCTGGCGGGGGGAAGCTTCACAAGTGGTGAAGCAGGTCTGCAAATGTCTATCTTTATCTCTCACTGTCTATCTCCCTCTCCCCTCTCAATTTCTCTCTGTCCTATCCAATAAAATGGAAAAAAATGGCCACCAGGAGCAGTGGATTCATAGTGTTGGCACTGAGCCCCAGCAATAACCCTGGAGGCCAAAAAAAACAAAAAACAAAAAAAAAACAAAACAAACAAACAAACAAACAAACAAACAAAAAAAAATATATATATATATATATATATATGCTAAAGTGTCAGCTCTCCAAGGAGTGGGTATAACTGAACCCCCACCAGCAGTATGGCAAGTAGGTATTACAACCCTCCCCAAAACAATATTAGTTCTATGAAAATAGATTGAGGGAAAGCTCTGCTGGGCATTCAGGAGTAACCCAAATGCCCTGAAGTAAGGTGGTGAGCTGACTGGCCATAGAGAATTACCCAGCACCCTGTGATTTTATGCAATCAATAACAGCTCTGCAAGACATATACATATTTGGAGGATATCTCCTATTTAAAATTCAGTGAAAAGATAATCAGTCCTGAAACTCTGTCAACAACATGGTTCTAACTAGGCAAGAACAATTGCATATAGAGACAACCCAAAGTCGAATATAGCAAGAAGCAAACCTCTTCCTCTTTTTTAGCAGCTTCCCAATGAGTCTGTGTTATTTTCACGACACCTGTATAAATCAGTGCAGCTTTCTCAGGGAAACAGTGCACAAAAATGGGACATGTCGCTGAGCAACATCGGTTTTCCTGCATTCTGGAGTTTACCCTCCTACCTTCCTTAAAAACCACTCCTGCTGGTGGTGAATATGGAAAATTTCTTGAAGTTGGGATTTCCTGATTGAGAACCACAGAAAACATTAGGCAGGGGTCTGTGCAGCTGCTTCACTCTTTCCTCTCTCCCCAGCCTGTCTTGTGTACTGACCCAGCATAGGGAACATGCTTGCCTTTCCCCAGCCATGTCAGGGAGAGCGTTGGTCCCTCAGCCAATGTCTAGAGCTCATCAAGGCTCTTCATTAGTTGCTTACAAAAAGGCTGTCACTCCCCATTATGGCCCCCACTTTCATCTGTTTTTAAAATTTTTTTTATTTACAGGCAGAGGGTAGATAGCATAATGGTTATGCAAAGAGACTCATATCTGAGGCTCCAAAGTCCCAGGTTCAATTCCCTGCACCACTATAAGCCAGAGCTGACCAGTGCTCTGGTTAAAAAAAAAATTATTTACTTATTTTATTATATTTTGCCTCTAGTGTTATCACTGGGGCTCAGTGCTGGCACTACAAATCCTCTGCTCCTGTGGTCATTTTTCAATTTTTTTTTTTTGATAGACAGAGAGAAATGGAGAGAGGAGGGGAAGACAGAGAGAGGAGAGAGAAAGATAGACACCTGCAGGCCTGCTTCACCACTTGTGAAGCGACTTTCCCTGCCCCCCCCCCCCACACACAGGTGGGGAACCAGGGGCTCAAACCAGGAACCTTGCGTGGGTCCTTGTGCTTCTTACTATGTGCCTTTAACCTGGGGCACTACCACCTTCCCGCCCCTGCTTCATCTCTACAGCTCTCAGCTCTCTGGGTGGGCTTTCAGTCCTATCATTTCCCCCAGAAGCTCCATAAAGCCCACAAGAATGTTTGTGAAGGGAAATGCGATCGTTTCTCTTCCCTTGCTCTACTTTTCCAGCTCAGCAGCAGCCTGCATAATGGCCTTTCTTTTCTTAGAATACTTGCTTAGGGAGATTTCTAAGAAATTGCACTGCCTTTGCTGTTCTTCCTGCCTGGTCGCTCGCTCGCTCTCAGTCTGCTCTCCCAGTGCTACCGCGTTTCCTTATTCTCGATCCCATGACTTAGGCTCTATTACATCCTTGTCCATATTACTGCCCGTCTCATAGGATCTTGTCCTTTTAGAGTCATGCTGTACTTCAAGCATCACTCTAGTTATACTCCAGACACCTGGAATATACTAAGAGTATCTTGAAGTGAAAGCAGCCAGAGCTGTACCTCTCCACTTGTCTCCTTACATAAAGATACAGAGATATAGGTATATATATATATATATATGCCATCAATACCACATGGCCCACTCCTAGGCATTTTCCGAAAGGATATGAAATTACTAATTCAGGGCACACTAAGTTAAGCACACATAGCACCATGTGCAAGGACTCCAATGGGCAAAGTGTATGCCTTACTCTGCAGGAGGCTCTGGGTTTGATCCCCAACACCACCGGAGTGTATAAAAGACAGCACCAAGGGAAATCCATGGATGGTGATGCCGTGCTTTGGTGTTTCTCTTCTCCGTCTTTCTAAAAATATTAAATAAAAAATAGATTGGGAGGGGGTCGGGCGGTAGCACAGCGGGTTGGGTGCATGTGGCGCAAAGTGCAAGGACCGGCATGGGGGATCCCAGTTTGAGGCCCCGGCTCCCCTGCAAGGGCGTCGCTTCACAGGTGGTGAAGCAGGTCTGCAGGTGTGTGTCTTTCTCTCCCCCTCTGCCTTCCCCTCCTCTCTCCATTTCTCTCTGTCCTATCCAACGACGAACGACATCAACAACGACAATGATAACCACAACAAGGCCACAACAACAAGGGCAACAAAGGGGGGAAAATGGCCTCCAGGAGTAGTGGATTAATGGTGCAGGCACTGAGCTCCAGTAATAACCCTGGAAGTATATATATATATATATATGGTGGATTCACACAGGAATAGAACCCCAGTGAAAGCCTGGTTGGGAAAAAAAGGAAAAAAAAAAAAGCATTAGACTAAGGAAGTGCCTCCGTCGAATCATGCATGCATAGTATCATGCATTTGCAAAGCCCTGGGTTCATTCCCCATCATCGCTGCATAAAAAGTAAGGAGGGAGAAGGGGAAGGAAGGAAGGAAGGAAGGAAGCTCACTGAATAGCACCCAGACTTTGCCATGTGCGAGACCCTGGTTTTGAGCTCGGGCATCAAGTAGGAGCACCTTGGACAGCACCAACAAGGTTTTAGTGATAGTGAAGCGGCGTTGTAGTGCCTCTCCCTTTCTATTTCTCTTTTTTCCCTCTCCCTCTCTCTCTTTTTTTCCCACCAAGATTATTGCTGGGGCTCAGCACCGGCATTATGAGTCCACTGCTCCTGATGGTCGCTTTTTCCATTTTATTGGATAGGATAGAAAGAAAGTGAGAGAGGAGGAGGGGACAGAGGGAAAGAGGAAGAGAGACATCTGCAGACCTGCTTCACCGCTTATGAAGCGTCCCTTCTGCAGGTGGGGAGCAGGGGTTCGAACCAGGGTCCTTGCACGGGTCCTTGCCTATAGTACTATGTGTGCTTACCCGGGTGTACCACTGCCCAGCCCCCTCCCTTCTGCCTCTCTAAATTAAAAACAACGGAAGCATTGGCTCAGGGAGGCTACTCAGAGGCGGCATCATGCTCGTGTGATACCCTGGGTTTATTCTGGTGAAAGAGAGGTTAAAAGAAGCTGTGGTTTGTCTACCCAATGAAATCCTACTTTGCTGATAAAAAAAAAAAGTTGAAATTGTGTCTTTTGGTGCAAAACTGATGTATACTGAGGTGTTTGTGTTAGGCAAAATAAAGAAATGAAAGGCAGTTATTGGCTGGGTTCACTCATATGTGTGAAACTAGAATATAAATTAGGCAAACAAACTGGCAAAAAATAGTTCTTATAATTTGTTAAAGCTATGGTGGTTATTAAAAGCAAATTGTGAGGGGTGGGAGATAGCATCATGGTTATACAAAAAAAAAAAAGATTTTCTTGTCTGAGGCTCTGAGGTCCTATGTTTAATTGTTGGCACTATCAATAAGCTAGAGTTGAACAGTGCTCTGGGGGGAGGGGGAGAGAGAGCTGGGCTGGGAGATAGCTCACCCAGTAGAGTGTACACAATTTACTCTCTATGAGGGCCCTGATTGGAGCTCCTGGATCCATATGGGCGTGCTATGCAGTAAGACAGCTTCACAAGATGTGCAGAAATCTCTCTCTCTCATGCTGTCTCACTGCTTCTCTATTTCTATCTGTGATTGAAAAGAAAATAAAGAGCCCTCTGGGAGTGGTGGAGTTACTCAAGCACCACGACCCATGAAGCTCCAGCAACAGAATAAAAACGTTAAATGAGCACTCACCCAGTGAAGCATGCACAGACCCCAGCCTCAGACTGCAGTGCCACATGGGAACAGCACAACACCAAAGGAATCTCCACAAACGGTGAGGTGTAACAGTAGTGCCCACTCTCTCTCTCTCTCCACTCCCACACCCGTCTCGCTCAGTCTCAGTCTCTCTACTGTATGCACGAGTTATTGGAAAGGAAATGGAAAGGATAAAAAATAGCCTTGGGAGCAGTATAATAGTATTTATATAAAATCCCCCCACACACACACACCGAGAGAGAGAGAAAGAGAGGAGGTAAGCCATAGTATAGGACAAAATTTTCCCGTCCTGTACCTATAACAATGGATATGTATCCAGAACATATAAAGAACTCTCATAGATCAATAATAAAAAGAAAACAAAGGGGCCAGGCAGAAGCACAGTGGGTTAAGCCCAAGGACAAGCGTAAGGATCCTGGTTTGAGGCCCCAGCTCCCCACCTGCAGGGGGTGGGGCCATTTCGCAAGCGGTGAAGCAGGTCTGCAGGTGCCTATCTTTCTCGCTCCCTCTCTGTCTTCCCCTCCTCTCTTGATTTCTCTCTGTCCTATCCAACAACAACAAAAGCAATAACAACAACAACTAGGGCAACAAAATGGGTAAAATGGCCTCCAGGAGCAGTGGATTCATAGTGCAGGCACCGAGCCCCAATGATTAACCCTGGAGGCAAAAAAGAAAAAAGAAAAGAAAACCCCAATGTTTGAAAATAGGCTAAAGATTCGAACAGTCATATGAATAGCCAATAATCGCATAAAAAACAATCCCCAACTTCATGAGTTATCAGGAGAAAAAAATGCAAGTGAAAACTACAGCGAAGCACACATTCAAATAAAGAGTGACTGCACCAAATGTTGATGGGTGTGGAGGAACTGGGAGACTAGTGAGTGCTACAAGGGGGGGGTGGAGGGTGGAGGATGGTGGTTCTCAACTGGGAAATGTGTGAGGATGGCACTTGCCTCTTAAGACTTCTGCAGGGTTACATGAACTGAAGCTAGGGTGCCAGCATCCATTCCATGTTAATAATGTTAGTTTTCTTTCCTCATTCCTCCAGACAGGAAGTCGCAAGTCAGGGCCAAGCCACAGTACTGACACATGAGAAAAGATCAGCTTCCTTGGACCACAGAACTGAGACTCATTTGAGTGTGGGATGAAACATACATCCTGGTGACTATATAGTTACTAATACTGCATCATACGTTTGAAAGTTGTTGCTAGTAGACCTTACAAGGTCCTCATCACAAGACAATAAACATTTTGTGATTGTGCGTGGTGATGATTGCTAACTAGATTTCTATTGTGTCTGTCATTTTGCAATATCTAAGTAGTAAATAATTAAGACTGTATACAAGAAGCTAACAAAGTTACACATTGATTATACCTCATCTTAAAAAGATAATGTCCAGGCAGCCTGGCAGTAGTGCAGTGGCTTAAGCGCACATGGCGCAAAGTACAAGGACCAGCATAAGGATCCTGGTTCGAGCCCCCGGCTCCCCACCTGCAGGGAAGTTGCTTCACAAGTGATGAAGCATGTCTTCAGGTGTCTATCTTTCTCTCCTCCTCTCTGTCTTCCCCTCCACTCACCATTTCTCTCTGTCCTATCCAACAACAACAACAACATCAATAACAACAATAACTACAACAATAAAAACGGCAACAAAAGGGAATAAATAAATACTTTTTTTAAAAAAAGATAATATCCAAAGAGGACATTGTAAGCCAAGTGTAGGTGTAAACCAGGTGCTCACAATGACTTATGTGGGAATTACTATCAGCTGTCCCTGAGCATCCAGCCACCACCATGGCCTCCCCTGAAGATAGGTGTGTGCCTTGAGACCATGCCACTTGGCTAAGGTCCTCCATTCTACTTGACCATTTTCCAGCCCCAAGTGAAGCTTGTTCCCCTCTTTCCTCCCTCCAGACCCAAGGTCTCCAGTGAACCATTGGTTCCTCCAAAGCAGTACTGACACTTACCTTGGCATTCAATGTCCTCCCAAAGTAGAGCACTCAAGACGTCAGACAAGGCCTGCCATCTGCCTCTCTGCCATTCCCCAGCCAGGCCCTGCACCCCCTGACTCAAGAAGACACTCCGAGAGCCGTGTTGTTCCCTCTCTGTTCTAACTTTTCTGGAGCCCCATAATCCTTCCAAACACACCTCAAGTCCCAACAAGTGGAGCTTTCTCACGGCCTTCCTGTGACCTCCATAGCCCTTATTTAATAAAGACATCCTGGAAAGGAAGAGTCTTCGGGGATTAACCACATCTCTGGTTAGACATTTAGAACCATAGCAAACAGGGCACAACTCCTAACATTTCTTTTAAAATTTTTTTGTTTATTTATTTATTGCCTCCTAGGTTATTGCTGGGGCTTGGTGCCTGCATTGCAAATCCACTGCTCCTGGTGGGCATCTTTCTCCATTTTATTGTTGTTGTTATTGTTGGATAGGACAGAGAGAAACTGAGAGAGGAGGGAAAGACAGAGAGGGGGAGAGAAAGACAGACCTGCTCACCACTTGTGAATCAACCCCCTGCAGGTGGGGAGCTGGGGGGTTGAACTGGGATCCTTGCACTGGTCTCTGCATTTTGAACTATGTGTGCTTAAACCAGTGTCATTGCTCAGCTCCCCAGCTCCATGGCTTTTGTCTCTACCAATCTTCAGGGTGCAGTAAAAAAAAAAAAATCCTTGTGTGTGTGTGTGCCCAGCTTTCTCAGTTTCAACCCAAGGAGTAGCATCCATGCTGGGAGCCATCAAAACCTGCATAGGGCAGAATGGAGCCTGGAAGTCCACCCGTCAGGACTCTAGATCTCTTGGCACCGGAAGTCCTGCACCCCTACTCCAGTCCCTTCACATTCCATCTCCCCTGTCACAGGCTCATTACACCTATTCCCAGGCTTCACTCACATAAAAGCTTCTGGGAGGAAAAAGACCAAGGAAGCCTAATTAATAACCATGAAGGCCCTAAGCACAGTCACCGAGGTAAGTTGCTCTTCTACTCTGAGCCCGGGAGAGAAAGTCTGAACCTATGCTCCCAGTATGGCATTGAAAGAATTAAGGAAGGATTGGTTAGCTTCAGAGGAGAGAGAAGACTGAAGTGGCCCTGGGTGAGGTTATGTAGTCTTTGCTGGATCCTCAGAGAAATGAGAGATGTGCAATGCTGCTGCTGAGAGCAGTACTTGAGAAAATGGATCCTTGCCTAGGTAGTTTCCTCAGCAATTTCAGGATTTCCATATAGGATATGGTTTTACTCGGGCCTCACACTTCTTCTTCTTCTTTTTAATATTTATTTATTCCCTTTTGTTGCCCTTGTTTTTTTTATTGTTGTAGTTAT
This sequence comes from Erinaceus europaeus, assembly GCF_950295315.1. Taxonomy (NCBI): domain Eukaryota; kingdom Metazoa; phylum Chordata; class Mammalia; order Eulipotyphla; family Erinaceidae; genus Erinaceus; species Erinaceus europaeus. The sequence continues at coordinate 96,208,617 of NC_080173.1, forward strand.
TATTGTTGTCATTGTTGTTGGATAGGACAGAGAGACATGGAGAGAAGAGGGGAAGACAGAGAGGGGGAAAGACAGACACCTGCAGATCTGCTTCACCGCCTGTGAAGTGACCCCCCTGCATGTGGGGAGGTGGGGGCTCAAACCGGGATCCTTCCGCTGGTCCTTGCACTTTGCGCCACATGTGCTTAACCTGCTGCGCTACTGCCTGATCCCTCCCCCCCAAGAAGGCAATTCTAAAGCCCCATGCCCACAGTTTCATACTCTAGCCCTGACACACACATGTAAGCACTTGAGTGCTTTACCCTGAGGTCACTCAAGCCTCAGTGACTTCATCTATAAGGTGAACAAACCCCTGCCTGGGAAGGCTAATGGAAGAATAGAAATGTAAACAAGATCATGTATGAGATATTCCCGGCCCATTATAGGCGCTTAAAGCATGGGCTCCAGAGACTGACTCACAGCCTGGCCTGTCCTCAGTGGGCATGTGACCCTCCATGCAACCCCAGCAGCTCAGGTGCAGAGGCTGGGCAGTGGTGCACCTGTTACCATGTGCAAGGATCTGGGTTCAAACACCTGCTCCTTACCTGCAGGGGGCTTGCGAAGCAGGTCTGCGGGTGTCTATCTTCTGTCTTCCTCTCTATATCTCCCTCACCCCTCTCAATTTCTCTCTGTCCTATCTAATAAAATGAAAAGAAAAGAAAAAGGGGAAAGTGGCCACTGGGAGTGGTGGCTTCATGGTGCTGGTACCAAGCCCCAGCAATAACTCTGGTGGCAAAAATAAACAAATAAGATTCATCTGCAAGTGAGTTTGTACTGGTAGGAGGTGGGAAGGTCTCCAGAAAAGAGCATCTCTGCCAGGTCTGAGAGCTGGTTGCATTGTTGTTTTCCTTGGCTTGCTGAGACCACAGGGGCGAGAGAGGCTGAGCGAGTGCTGGGGCTGGGAGCGAAGTCTGCCTTGTCTGCACAGCCCCCGCAGCAGGGGCAGGATTTGCAGGCTGAAGCAGCGCCTCTTCATCTCTAGGTCTCCACTTTAGCCCACCTTTCTTTGACCTCCCCAACAGAATGAGGAGAGGGAGAGTCATTCTCACACAGCTATGCTCCCCTGGCTGCAGCTGTTCTCTGCCTGTCCCCCATCACACCTGGATTCTTAGAGGGTAGGGATAGGTTGAGAATAATCAGTATTAAATTCATTTCACTGTATCAGAGCCCAGTCATGGATCTTGGCAAGACATTTAGCCGTTCTGAGCCTTAGTTTCCCAATGCCTGCCCATGAACCTGAGGTACGTTTAGTTAAATCTGTAGTTCAATAGTCTATAAAAAAATTTAAAGTGTTTTAACTCTTGTTCCAATTAAATCTCAAGAGAAACTCAAAGGTACAAATAGTTCTACTGAGCTGCCACTCGGTTCTCACTAACCTCTGAGGTTCCCAGGCTGACTTCGTATAGGAGCTGGGGCTTGGCTTCTCCTTGGCTGAGCAGACCTGTTCCCCATGTTCCCCATTTCTGACTCATTTTCCTCACTGTATACCTGCACACTGAAATATTCGTTCCCAAACCATTGTCTACCCAAATCTAACGCACCCTTCAGATTCATGTCCTCACCTCTAGGAAGCTTTCTGTATCTCTAGCCTTTCTTTCTATTTCTTTTATGGTTATTATTATTATTGGATATTTCAAAAATATATATATTTATTTATTTCCTTTTTGTTGCCCTTGTTGTTTATATTGTTATTGTAGTTATTATTGTTGTTGATGTCATCGTTGTTGGATAGGTAAGGGAGAAATGGAGAGAAGAGGGGAAGACAAAGAGGGAGAAAGACAGACACCTGCAGACCTGCTTCACCGCCTGTGAAGCAACCCTCCTGCAGGTGGGGAGCCAAGGGCTCGAACCGGGATCCTCACGCTGGTCCTTGTGCTTTGCGCCACGTGTGCTTAACCCACTGCGCTACCGCCCGACCCCCTATTATTGGATATTTTTATTGGCCATTTTTTTTTTCATTTTATTGGATAGGACAGAAATTGAGAGAGAAGGGGGAGATAGAAAGGGAGAGAACAAAAGAGACACCTGCAGATCTGCTTCACCGCTTATGAAGCGTCCCCCCTACAGATGGGGAGCCAGGTATTCAAACCCAGATCCTTGCATATGTCCTTGTGCTTCATACTATATGTACTTAACCAGGTGCAGCATCACCCAGCCCCCCTCTCTCTCTCTCTTTCCTTATCCTTTCCTTCCTTCCATCCATTTATTTACTTATTTATGTGTTTTTATTCCCACTAGGGTTATCACTGGGGCTTGGTGCCTGCATGATGTTCTTGGTAGCAACTTTTCTTTTTTTTTTTTTTTCTTTTTCTTTATTTGATAGGCAAGAGAGAAATTGAGAGGGGGGATGAGAGGAAGAGAGACAGACACTTGCAGATCGGCTTCACCACTTATGGAGCTTCGCTCTTGCAGGTGGAGAGTGGGGGCTGGAATCTAGGTCCTGGCTCACAGTGATGTGTGTGCTCAGCTGGGTATACCATCCCTCTCCCCACTTCCTGTTCTTTTCTACCACTGTTAATGTTGGGGCTCAGTGCCTACATGCCTCCATCATTGCCAGAAGTCTTTCTTTTTCTTTTTTTTTTTTTGCCTCCGGTGTTGTCACTGGGCCTCAGTGCCTGCACTATAAATTCACTGCTCCTGTGGCCATTTGTTTTTTTCTTTTTTCTTTTTTTGATAGGACAGAGAGAACTTGAAATGAGAGGGGAAGATAGAGGAGAGAGAGAGACACCTGCAGACCTGCTTCACCACATGTAAAATGACACTCTCCCTACCTCAGGTGGGGAGCTGGGGGCTTGAACCAGGATCCCTGCATGGGTCCTTGTGCTTCATACTATTGATGCTTAACCTGGTGCACCACTGCCTGCCCCCCCCCAAGTCTTTTTACTTTCTTTCTTTTCTTTATTTTTTTTTTTTGATGAATTGAGAGAGAGATAGAAAAAGAGAGGGAGGGGCCAGGTGGTGGCGCACCTGGTTGAGCACACGTCACAGTGCCCAAGGACCCAGGTTCGAGCCTCTGATCCCCATCTGCAGGGGGAAAGCTTCACACGTGGTGACGCTTTGCTGCAGGTGTCTCTCTGTCTCTCTCCCTATCACTCCCTTCCCTCTCAATTTCTGACTGTCTCTATCCAACAAATAAAGATAAAAAAATTTTTTTAAAAAAGGAGAGGGAGAGGGAGAGAAATAGGAAGAAGAGACACCTGCACTCCTCCACTGCTCATGAAGCTTCCCCCCCCTGCAGGTGGGGAGTGAGGCTTGAACCCAGGTCCTCACACAGGGTAATATGTGAACTCTGCCAGGTGACGAACCACCTTGCCCCAAAAGTAATATTTCTTGCTTTGCCGTCTACCAGCACAGAGGCAGTAACTTAACAGCTTGGAACTCAGTTTGTCCCTCTGTAAAGTGGGAATCAAAGACTATGCGAGATGCTCCATGCAGAGTCTCAGCACAGTCCTGGCACAGGCACTCAGAAAATGGCCGCTGTTAATTATGATCAATCATCTCCCTTCTACTAGGCAGGAATATTAGTGGGCATCTACTGAATGCTCACCCTGGTGACCAGCAGGTGGCCCCACACCCCAATTAACCTGACGTGACCAGCTAGCCGCTCAGAGGCCCAGGAAACTGGTTTGCTGAAGTCTCTGGCTGGCTACCTTCTCCTGCCTGGGAACACTGAGAGAACACCTAGCAGACACTCAGCTGCACCAGAGAATGAGGCCTTTGGACATAACCAACCTTCTCTCCTTTTCATTACAACCTGCCCCATCCTTAGGGGGTTTGCTGTCAAGAGGTAAGTGAATGCAAACCCTGGGAAGTGGTACAACTGGTTGAGCACATGTCACAATGCACAAGGACCAGGTTCAAGCCCCTAGCCCCCACCTGCAGGGGAAAAGCTTCACAAGTGGTGGAGCAGAGCTGCAGGTATCTCTCTCTCTCTCTCTCTCTCTCTCTCCCTATTTCCCCCTTCCCTCTCCATTTCTATCAGTCTCTATCCAATAAGAAGAATTTTTAAAGGCGATACAAGGACTCTGCCCTAGGCAGACATGGTGGGGAGACAGCCACCCAGAGCCTATATCCCCTCCACATACCTGCCAGACAGAGAAAGTGAAAGAGCAAGAGAGTTTCAAGCAGGCCTGGCAGCACTGAGATCCCTGCAGGCTGCATCCTGAGGCTCGATTCCCATGCTGTAGCAGAGGGGCTGAATCGAGGGCAGAGAGGGACTGGTGTGGAATAGCAATGAGCCAGGCTGCTGGAAGCCTGCCAGTACCAGGTCTGCAAGACAGAGGACTCTGCTGTCGCCTGGGTCCACAAGAGCATCACTGGGAAGAAATGCCCTACACATCACGTGTACTCACACACTCACACAGGCACATGTGTGTGTATACACGTCTTTGGATTTTGTTGGTGCTGTCACTACTGGAGCTTCGCTGTTCTAAGATGACTTTTTTTTCCCCAGACAGAGACACAGGGGAGAGGGAAAGACACCACAGTACTGAAGTTTCTTCTAGTGCAGTGGGAGCCAGACAACTAGTCCTGTGCATGAAAAAGCAGGCACACTAAGCAGATGAGCTGTCTTGCCAGCCCTCCTTTTGATTCTTTATTAAAAGCTCCTGGGGGGGGGGGGCAGAGTCGGATGGTAGCGCAGTGGGTTAAGCGCAGGTGGGGCAAAGCGCAAGGACTGGCGTAAGAATCCTGGTTCGAGCCCCCGGCTCCCCACCTGCAGGGGAGTCGCTTCACAGGTAGTGAAGCAAGTCTGCAGGTGCCTATCTTTCTCTCCCCCTCCTCTCCATTTCTCGCTGTCCTATCCAACAATAATGACATCAATAACAACATCTACAACAACAATAAAAAAAAACAAGGGCAAAAAAAGGAAAAATAAATATATATATATATATATATAATATATATATATATTTTAATATATATATATATATATTAAAAAGCTCCTAGGGAAACTACCCAGAAGCCTGTTTTGATGCATGCCTGAACTAACTGATGTGAACATGTGGCCCCTTGACTTCTTAGCTCAGCAGATGCCAGCTGACCTACCAAGTATTTACTCCCATTTACGATCACACTAAAGTCCAAAATGATGCCTGACTTAACAGGGCATCCAGACTCCAACCCTGCGTTGGGACCAGCTACACCTGATGCCAGAGGCCTGGGGGCCAGGCCCTTCACTGGACTTGTCACTAGACCAGGCTCCCCATGGGTCCTTTGAGAAGCCAAGCAAACACGGGCACTTTGGTGTCAATCCTGCCATCTCTCCTCCGCAGCACTCAACAGTAATATGCCAGGGATGGCCAATAACCATCCTTACCTGGGACTGGCAGGCAGACACCTACCTGAGTAACTGCCTCCCCACCGGGACTGCTGCAGCCACACTCTCAATGTGCACAAGACCAGGCAGGCAGAGGATCAAGGCCATCTCCCAGGAGAAGTATGAATAGGCAGAGCTAAGAGTCATACAGAGTTGCTCTGTCCTGACAGCCCTTGCCCCTGCAGTGCAACCTCCAGCAGCTCTGCCCACCAGGCATACCCACCACCCCTGCTAGTGAGTGTAGTGGACAAATTCCTCCTTGGTTTAAACAGCCCCGTGGTATCTCTTTCTCAAGTCAAGTCCTGTCTCCACAGACCATGTTAAGCCTGTGATTCAATATTTATTTGTGTGACATTTTGTCCTTCCAAGGATAAACTGCCTGCGTGGGGCCCTTGTCGGCAGCTTTCACTGCTGTCTTCCATGCCCCTAGCACAGGTCACAGGCACAGTGAGGGACCAGTCGAATGAAGGGTCCTGTCTTCAGAGCCCAGCTTTGCATCTAACTAGGATCTCACTAGACATAGTACACTAGAGTCTGATCTTAACGACAGGCTTGGGAAGGACCTAGAAATCATCTGGGGAGTCCAAGGGCCCTTCTGAAGAGTAAGCCCTCTCTCCAACCAGGGTCCAGGGGGCCCACATGATGCTGCTCTGGAGAGAGATCCCTTGAGTAGAAAAGGTCTGGATGTCTGGGTGGAGAGTCCCAGAGGGAGATTTGGGGCTGAGCAGTTTTTCCTTTGAACAACAAGCTGCAGGTACGTTTCTCCTTTCTGACACCTCCGGATGGTGGAGTGGCAAACAGGTGCTGGGCATGACCTGTGCGCCAGGCACTCCACCAAGGACTTCACACACATTCGTCCAGATCCCTCAGGCAACTCCACATGGTGTACACTGTCATCCCCATTAAAACTAAGGAAACTGAGGGGAAAGCGAGAGGACCTGCCCAAGGTCGCCAACTGGGAAGCAACACACATCTCTGAGAGCTTGCTTGTCCCAACCTTCTTTTTCTTTCTTTTTTTTTTTTTTTTTTTTTTTTGCCTCCAGGGTTATCGTTGGGGCTCGGTGCCTGCACTATGAATCCACTGCTCCTGGAGGCTATTTTTCCCATTTTATTGCCCTTGTTGTTGTGCTTGTTGTAGTGGTTACTGTCGTCATAGCTGTTGTTGTTGGATAGGACAGAGAGAAATGGAGAGGGGAGGGGAAGACAGAGGGGAGGAGTGAAAGACAGACACCTGCAGACCTGCTTCACCCCTTGAGAAGCGACCCCCGGCAGGTGGGGAGCCGGGGGCTCGAACCGGGATCCTTACGGCAGTCCCTGCGCTTTGTGCCATTGTCCCAGCCTTCTTACATCCCTGTCCCCTCCCCCACAGCTAGAGAGGGGGTGAGGGAGGGAGCTCTGCGGGTGCCAGATGAGTTCTTGAAAAACTGGGAGGTTTGGAGAGGAGCTGAACGGGGGGCCTTCGTCATCGTCAGGGGCCTTCTCGAGGCTGCCCGCAAGGGTTCCCAAGGGTTGAGGGTGCTCTGTTGCTGGAGTAGTCAAAAGACAGTCTTCCAGCGTCCCGCCCCCGCCCCTCCCTGACATTCTTGCTGCCAAATGAAATCTGGCAGCTTCTGAAAATAGCTCAGTGCTGCAGTGGGCGCTCTGCCCGCCCTTCAGCAGGCTGGCACACAGCTGGGGGTGGCCACTGTGGGCAGACGCAGGCGAACACAAGGCTGGGAAGGGGGTGTCACACACACAGCACACCGGGGTGGCACAGAGTTGAGGGCACAGGGCAGTGGCCCTCCTTCAACTCTTGTGAGCTATCCGCACCTGGAGTTAGACTGGCATGTGTACTGGGTCTTAGGAACACTCTCTGGTAGGAGAGACATCAGTAGTGAGTGTGAACAGCTGATCTTGGGTCACTTTCATTCACTCATAGAGACAGAGGAAACTCAGGAACCAGGGAGAAATGCCCAAATGGTGTTTATTAAAATCTGAAGGCAAAAGCCAGCAATGTCCTATCTAACATGATGGAGGATTTCCCAGTCAGTGAAAGAGGAGTCAGGAGCCAAACTGGGTGTCAGGCACTTATCAGGCCCAAACCAGGCACTCAGCACCCAAAGGTTATTCTGGGTATTAGAGGGAGAAAGGGACCCTCTGTGTTCCAGCTCAGGCAGAAGCAAGGACCAGACCTTCTAAGCATCATTCAGTAGCCCTCTACCATCTCCGGTCTGACCTGGAGTATAGAAAGAGACCCCAGATTATTGGGAAGCCCTTCCCCTGCCCCCAGACATCTACCTACACAAAAATACACCAAGAAACATCCCTTGTTATCACCCAATAGGATGGAGAATGAACCCTTAGGGAGAGAGGGTTTCCTACATGAGGTCTGAAGAGCCAGTGGGGTAAGAGGGACTGTACAAGCTTTTGTCACAGTGACATTTTCCAAAACAGAAAAGTGTTTTAAAAAAATACCACCAATTAAGGTATGAGGCCACTCCTTGGAGGAGGGGTGATTGTACCTTTACATCTACCAGGGCAACAGGGTCCAGGGATTCTTGGAGGGAGTCCCATGAAACAGGGATCTAGCGAGACTAGGGCTGGGATACACCCAGGAAAGCAAACAGACTCTCCCCTGAGACGTCCAGAAGACCAAAGAGGGCTGAGAAAGGCAAGATGTGTGAGGAAGACCAGACTCCCTAAGAATGCAGAGGCAGGCCCTCAGTTTCCCCTCTCCCTCCCTAACTCATTCACTGAGCACTCCATAGATAGAAACACCTTCCCTAATCACCATGGCAACCAACAGCCAGATGTCTTTCCCCAAGGCTAGGCCCCTCTGCCAACCCTGGGTGCAGGATATGTGTGTGTGTGTGTGTGTGTGTGTGGGGGGGGTGTTTCTCTGTGGCAGGAGGGAAGCCCAGTCATAATTCCCAGTGGCAGCTGCCCTGCCCTTCAAGATCTGCCCCCTCCTGGCTGGGGACCTGAAGGTTTGGAGCTAGGCTCTCCCATCCTGAAGTTCTAAGTTACAAATTAAACACACAAAAATTATAATCCATTTGTTAAAAAATAAAATAGAAAACACAAGGCCCCTGGGCCCTATGGCTCGGGGCCTCAGTGCACGCTAGTCTGCTCTCCAGGCTGGGAGGCCAGGCTCTGCCAGAATGCTGTGAGCTACTGGTTGTTGCAGCCCTGTGAAGCCAAGGAGCTGCCTGCCTGCTTCTTTCTCCGTTTGTTGAGGAGTCGGTTGTTGGAGGTCTTCAAGTCCTTGATCGTCACTTGGTCGTAGTCCACCCTCATGGTTGCCAGGGCACTGGTCATCTCTTCCTGGGGGCAGACAGGGAGTGGGGTGGCAGTCAGAATGCCCTGACCTCAAGAGCCGTCACCCGCACGCCGAGGTTATCGCCGTCCTCCAGCTGTGGCAGTGCCGGCAGTGACTACCTCTGCTGCCCGAGAGCCTCCTGTGTGCCCAGCGCTGGGCCCACCCCTTTGTGTCACATAATCCTCACCAGAGCTTTGTGGAGACCCTGAACTTATCTGCCAAAGCACAGACGGACTCCCTGGGACCACGCCAAGGGTATGTAGGACCATGATCTGGAGCAATGTCACAGGCCTGTAGGAGGCACTATCCTGCTATGTACCCAGGACATGAGACCGTAAAGACTGTGTCCTTGGTGTCCAGAAACTGCTGTCTAGATTGCTCAAAGCTTGCTTCTCCTGAATCAAACTAAGTGCTGTTCACTCTGAGAGGTTATGGCCAAAGCTTGGGGTCAAAGCAACTGGACTGATGCTGTAGCCTGAAGCCCCCTTTTACTGAGGGAATTAGCCAGGAGCTAGGGCACCTACCTGGGCAGAGAAATGCAGTGTGCTGAGACATGTCTGCACAGTAACTGACACCCTGTGCTCTAGGCCTGGAGTGGGGATGGGGGAGGAGCCAAACACCCAGACTGGACTGTCACAACCCTGGAGTCCCCTGCTCCAAAACCCTCAGACCTCCAAGGAGACAGAAGTACAGTCCACCCACCTTCACTTCATCCCAGTGGTCTCTATCCTCCTGCAGCACTCGGGCTGTATGGAGTGGGGTCTGCGGCACCACCATTGATTGCTGGAAAGAGCCCCAAGTCCTTTCATTAGAACCCTCAGGTACCCAGGATAGCACTGCCTCCCCCACCCTACCCCCTTTCTCCCAGTCTCAGATGGGGAAACTGAGGCTCAAGGTGAAAGGGTCTAAGTGGAGTAGTGGCAAAGTCCAGCTGTAGGCGGGGCACCACCACACATCTGTGGCCTGTGGCAGGCCCTCCAGAGCCACCGTCCTCTTGCTCACTCCAGATCATCATCCTGTCACGGGGGGCTGTGGGGGGAGCCACTCACATTGATCCAGGGGTGGTTCATGAACTGTGCAATGGTCAACCTCTCTGTGGGGTCTGTCTTCAGCAGGAGACGGATCAACTGCTTGGCTAGGGAAGAGAGGGAGGCGGCCAAGCTACAGAGCTCCCAGAGCAGCCTCCCGCCACACCTGCCCGTAAACCACCAGCCATGTGAGCTAGTAACCACTTGTTTTAAGCCACTTAATTTGTTAGGCAGCAATAGTTAACTAGTGAAGGGAAGGCTTGTTTGAGGTCCCCGAAAGGCAAAGTATGAACAGGGACAGAAGCTAGAGGAGTTTTAAGCAGACAAGTTTCCTGCCTGCTCTGGGAGATGTAGAAACTGAGGTTCAAGAAGACTGGGTATCTTACACTGGGTCTTGTGGCTCGGCTGTAGGATTTGAACAAGTGGGTTTGACAGCCAAGTCCTGTCCCCTGGAATAAAGCTTGAGGGGCCAGGTAGGGCAAGCTAGGGCAGAGGGGTTGACTCACCGTCCTCAGAGACCTCTGACCACTCAGGATTGGGAAACCCGTACTGGCCCTGGCGGATCCTCCTCTTCATTCCTGGGGAGATGGCCTGGCCCGTGTTGGAGTAGAAGGGTGGGAAGCCACACAAGCTGGGGGAGGGCGAGGTCATACGGCACAAGTAAGGGGGGAAGTGCCGGGGTGACTGCTCCCCTTCCTGCCCCTACCCAGGCAGCCAGACACCGGGGCACTAACACCTAGACACAGCCTAGGAATTCCACCCGCCTTTGGCATGGGGAGGGCTTCAGGCAGGCAGAAGGAAGGGTGCTCCCTGAAAAAGGGAAGGGCGGCTTCGATGAGCAGTGGCTCACATCGGAGCCTCACCAAGCGTGTGCAGGGAGCAGAAGTGATACTGAGGGCAGCAAGAGATGGAGCGCGAGGTACTCACAGGATGTACATGATCACGCCCAGGGACCACATGTCACATGACTTGTCATACTTCTCTGGACCCAGGACCTCCGGGGCTACCAGGGCAGAGGAAACAGGATGGGTTTCAGTCCAAAGTATCTTAGAGCCTGAGTGGGAACCTGAATTCTGGGCAAGGTATGGAGAAGGTGCCCCAATTTGGGGGCAGGGGTTGGGGGAGGGCTGGGGGTAGGCAGAGCAGACTGGTGTCTGGCACCTTCGGGGAAAGCAGCATATGTGTGAATTTGGAGGAGGAAAGACTAGCTCCCAGGAAAATAACTGGGTTTTAGTCTGGGCTGTAGGGAATGCTAGCCTCCTAGTTCCTTCGGGCCCTGAGCCACTCTGTCAACCTCAGCCTTTGTAAAGGAAGACGACCACTCCTGGGCTGAATAGAGTCTTGCCCTAAGCAAGAGGGGCTCAGCCCACTAAATGTGTTGGGTTTTACAGCCTCTATGAACACACAGTTAGGTCAAAAACCAAGAAGCACAGGGTTCTGGCTTCTACTGTCAGCTCAGTTACCATCCCACAGAGTCCTGGTCTTCTGTCTGCAACAAGGTGACTCGGTCAGGTTTCTGCGTTAAAGTACATCCTGGTAAGCGAACTGCCATTTCAATTGGCTCAGGGTTTCCCTCCCTTTCAGTGGCAACTTTCTGGGAAGGCTTCTGAGGGAGAAGAGCCCTAACTAGAGGGAACTACTGTCCCAGTCTCAGGTAAAGGGCACTTTCAGTCAGATTGTTCCAGATCTGGGGGCTGCCCGTTCACAGGGAAGCTGGGAAATTTTCCAGCAAGCATGAATATGTGCACACCCCCAGAACCCACCCCACCCCATGTCTAAGGGACCCTCTTGCACATGACAGGTGGCTGGTGCCCTGTATCCCTCTAGTGTAGGAGGAAAGAAAGACCTTCCCACTTTCTGAATATGAATCCCAGGAAGAGAAAAACTGGAGAAAAACAACCATAGTTGGGCTTCATTCCGAGCTGATGGCAGCCTTTTATCACATATATATTTAGAGCTCCTGTGATGTGATTCAGCTCACAGGCCACAGCCAGAATTTTCCTGGATCTATTTTCAAAAGCAGAAGCTCAAGTTTGGGAGAATATTTTTGCAGCCTCCGGCCGTCACGTCACTACCTGCATGCAGATAGAATCCTTCCTCTCCCTCCTTAACTGGGCTTTAACACTTTGATCTCTGCACCCCACCAGCTGCCCCGCACCACAGCAGAGTCTGGCATACAAGCCACATCCTCAGGACTCACCCACGTAATAGGGAGTATAGCAAGGTGTCTGTAGGGCATTCTGGGTGGTTTCCTTGGCAAAGCCGAAATCTGTGAGCTTGAGCACAGCATCTCTCTCCTTTGATGTGTACAGCAGGTTTTCAGGCTGGACCAAGAGAAAGCATGGGTCTGGAGTTAGGGACCAGTTGGAGGCTGAGCCTCAAGGTGATGTCCGGTCAGTCTTCCTCCCTGGTCCCAATGCAAGAGAAATCAAGACCACCTCATAAAAATTAAAAAGCAAAAAAAAAAAAAAAAACAACAACAACAACCTGGATCTTTGCTACCAACAACATGGGATAAATATGGAGAAATTAATGATGGCTTTAAAAATGATGACACCTTCACTTGCAGAGAAGAAAGTGAGGCATGAGCTCAGTTGAGGATATGGACAACTAAGAGCCCCAAAGAGCCCCCAGAAATGGGGACTTCTGAGCCTGAGTACCAAAATGGAGGTGCAGCAGCAGGATGCCTTTAGCCAGTGTTGTCAAGCACATCCTGCAGCGACAAACCAGCAGGAAACCCACTTGAGGTTTCTCAAGGAGATAGCTCCCTTGGCTTAGGTCCTGGAAGCTATAGAAGGGCCTTCTCTTGGTCACAGAGCACAGAGAAGATTGAGAGATGAGGGCAGTGAGGAAGCACAGTGGAGGAGGCAGTCCTGTCAATGACTGGGTAGGACTGAGACTCACAGAGAAGAGCAGGAGGTACCCTAAACAGAGCTGGGGTAAACAGGCGGGGTGTGAAATGGACACCATTTTGGAGCCAGTGAAAGCTATTTCTCAGATTCTATTTGAGATGGTCTGACTTCAGATTGAGATTGAAAAAAAAAAAGGGGGGGGATGGAGAAGCAGGTTTGATCTATACAAGGGAACTTTCTTTAAAGAAGAATTTTCTGCCTTTGATGGGGAAAAAAAGAAAACCAAGACCAAAATGAAGCAAGGGTTGAAAATGAGTCTGTTGTTGACTCCAGCTGTATCCAGCATCAGAGGACAATTGCCTGAATCGGCAGTCCTCGGCCAGAGGAAGTACCTGACACAGCAAATATCTTTTGCTTAGTCTCAGTGAGAAATAAGCCAAGGAGGGGGAACTTTCTAAATGTTGAATAGAAGGTCCAGGAATGGCAGATTCTGCTCTGATGGTCACTACACATTTGTGAGTGTGTGTACATGTGTGTGGGCCTACCTTGTTTTACAATTTATCCATCTGATCAGATGGCCTTAAGAACCTGCTTTCCCTGGACAGGAAATTTCAAGAGTCTCCAAAACATCTCTCAAGACAACTGAAAAGGGGAGACAGGTGGTGGTCCACCTGATTAAGCAGACATGTCACAGTGTACAAGGACCCAGGTTCAATTCCTCAGTCTCCACCTGCAAGAGGAAAGCTTCTCAAGTGGTGAAGCAGGGCTGCAGGTGTCTCTCTCTCTCTCTCCCTATCTTCCTCTTCCTTTCCATGTCTGACTGTCTCTATCCAATAAACATAGATAATTAAAAAAAAAAATACCATTGGAAAAAAAAATTAAAATTAAAAAAAGACCATTGAGAGGGCAACCGGGGCCAGTAACTGGGACTACCTCTGTTTCTTCTGCCACTGCCCAGCAGATGGCCTCTTTCCTTTGATTTGCTGGCACTAGAGAGTCTAATCTATCAAATCTACATCTGTTATTTTACAGAAGCCCCCAAAATATCAGGCAGCTCTTGACCAGGCATGTTGAACGTACACAAAAATCCTTGCTGAGGGCCAGCAAGATAGACCATTTGAATAGTGCACCTGCTTTGCCATGCACACCAACTAAGTTCAAGCTTGGCCCCCCAGAACACTGGAGGAAACTTTGGTGCTGGGGCATCTTTCCTTCTCTCCTTCTGTCTCTCTGTTTCTATTTGAGAAAGTCAATATAGAGCAGTGAAGGTCTAGTAGTGATAAAAAAAAAATGAAATAAAAATCCTAAATGAATGAATTTCCGCACAGCAACTGCACAGCCTTGGGCAAAAACTTCATCTCTCTCTGAGCCCGGCCCCCCTCATCTGTAAAATGAATCAAGGTATCCAGAGGTGAGAATGGGGGTGGGGGGTGGGCAGTATGTGAATGAGATGCTTTGCAGGGCGATTGGCTTGAGGCAGGTGCTCAGTTCTTCTTGCTTTTCAGGTTATTTAGTGTTTGATGAAAACAGGGAGAGCCACCTGTCGAGAGCAGAAAGGAATATGGTAGAACCAAGGGATGAAAGGCTGAGAAGAACAGACCAGACCAGTGGACAGAGGCCTTGAATGCTGACCAGAGAATGTGCCCTCTAACCAGTGGGTACTGGGAGTCACCAAGGGTTGTGAACAGTAACGCTTTTCCAGTCTCTCATGTTGGGTCTAGGGCCTCACCTTGACATCTCTGTGGGCGATGTTCTGGCTGTGCAGAAACTGGATGGCGGTGCCAATATCCCGCATGATTTCTGCAGCTTCTGCAGACAGAGGAGGTGGTTAGTGATGCCTGTCAAAAGGCAGATGGCCTGGCACCCCAAGCTGTCAACTCTACATGGGCACCACAAGAGAATGACAGCCCTTTTGCCATCCAGGATCCCCCTGGGCAACCCCCCAACTCAGTGACCCCAGCCTGCCTAGGCCTCCTTGCTTAGGCTTGGACTACCTCCTTAGCTCAGCTCTGGTTGGCACCAAGAACCTTTGAGACCTCCCTACCCCAAGGCTAAGGAACATCTATCTCTCTGACATTAAAATCTCCCTCTACTTTTACACATGAGGAACAGAGATGGAGGCACAGAGAAGAGCAGGGCCTGGCCTAGCATTGCACAGCAATTCTGTTCTGTCCCAGCCCAACAGTCTCCACTGGCTCAGCAACATGAACATACCTCTTTCAGTGAAAGCCTGGTCACCGCGTTCCTGAATCCTGCTAAACAACTCACCGCCTTCCATGCTATAAGAGAAGATAACTGTGAGCAGTAAGTGGGAGAATCGTGTCAGCCTGCCCCTGCCCTGAGTCAGGGGTCCAGGCCTGAGGCCCTGCTGTCTTCCCCGGGAACACAGTCCATGCCTTGTGGAACCTAGTGTGCAGTGGGCTGCTGGTTCTGACTCTGACTCTGACTCAATTGTATTCGTAGAACTAGGGGAGGGTATGGAACAGATCCTCACCAGGAGGACCTTGTGTTCCCATTGGCTTTGTTTCGACCTGGCTGGGGCCGGGGTAGCCACCTGTCCATCCAAACTTCAGTTTTCCCAGCTGTGGAATGAGACATCAGTTATCATCATCACAACCACAGTTTTCTGAGGGACTGCTGTGTACTGTGCCCTGGAAAATTTCCTTATGGGTACGGCTGTGTGGCCATGGGTTGGCCCCTTTCCCACTCTGCTTCAGTTTCCTCTTTTGTAAAAATGGAAGTTGCAGCACTACCCTCACAGAAGGGTAAGGATGAATATGCAATACACATGGAGCACTTAGAAAGGAGTCAAGTCCAAGGCAAATGTTACATTAAAATCTTCCTCCAGGGATCGCGCCGTGGCGCAGTGGGTTAAGCGCATGTGGTGCAAAGCGCAAGGACTGGCACAAGGATCCCGGTTCGAGCCCCCGGATCCCCACCTGCAGGGGAGTCACTTCACAGTGCAGTGAAGCAGGTCTGCAGGTGTCTGTCTTTCTCTCCCCCTCTCTGTCGTCCCCTCCTCTCTCCAATTCTCTCTGTCCTATCCAACAACAATGACATCAACTATAACAATAATAACCACAGCAAGGCTACAACAACAAGGGCAACAAAAGGGGGGAAAAATGGCCTCCAGGAGCGGTGGATTCATGGTGCAGGCACCGAGCCCAGCAATAACCCTGGAGGGAAAAAAAAAAAACCTCCCTCTACTTTTACAACCGAGTAACAAGAGCTGCAGCGTTTAGCAGTTGCCCAAGGTTACACACCTTGTGGGTAGCAGAACCAGCATTTAACGTCAAACCTGACTCAAGAACTGGCTATCCTGGGAAATGAGAAGCAAGTTGAAAGGTAGTCTGGATAAACGGAGTCTCAGGGTCTGAGGAAGGCTAGCGGCTGCGTCACAGTGGTAGCGGGACAAGTCCAGATTAGAGGAGGCTGCTAGCTCCTGGTTCTAGACCCTGATCATCTAGCTTCCGGTGGGAGCCCGAATGCAACAAGCCAGTCAGAAGGAAAACACTGAGAGGACAATGTTATGTCCTGTTAGTCCTCAGATCTCCACTCTGCTAATATTTAAGGCTTGACAACTCGTAGAACTTGAGGACTTCCAACCCCTTCTCACAGAATGGGAGAGACTCCGGGTGGCCAGGACGGAGCCTCTGTGAGAACACCCTAATGCCCTCGTGGGGACACAACTCCACAGACAGGACCTGTAACAGTCCCCCTTCTACCACAGCTACAGGGCTAGAGTGCCTCCTAGAGCTGCTGTCTGAAGAACAGAGGAGGACTTCAGGAAGGGGGGGGGGTAGTTCCAAAGCAGGTGGGTGGGCATACCATTCCATGATGATGAGGAGACACCGCTTGCTGTGATGCATGTTCTCATATACATCGAGGATGCGCACAATGTGGGGGCCCCCTGAGGCCTGCCAGTGGTGTTCCACCTCCTGTCGCGCCTTCGGGCTGTCGTACAGGAGCTGCGGACAGGTGGACACACAGAGTGTCAGATCACAGCCCACTCCCCCAGGAGCCACCCAGAGAGTGCCCTCCCCAAGGTCACATGGCTTATAAAGAGACAGAAAGAAGATTCAAATCCCTATTTCCCTGACTTAGGGTCCAATGAGTCTCGGGATTGGATAAGCATTAAGCAGTTAGCCTTAGGCAGCTTGCTTTATTTAGCTCAGGGAGGTCTTGGGAGGTGGCTGACAGTTTACAAGGGATCAGAGATCAGAGAAGCCCCTATCTCCCTTCAAGGCAGCAAAGAAAGTGGGTTGTGTGTGTGTGGGGGGGATAATCCAGGCTACAAGAGTAAATATCCCTTGAGCTTTATTTGTATAATTGTTGTCACCAGGATTGGGAATTGTGAATGCAGAGTGAGCCCCACTCTGGGGCCCACCCGAGAGCCTCCTCTCATACCCCTACATGAGAGGGCAGTGCCGGTGGGGTAGCTGACCCGATCTAGCCTATAGCCCTCAGCACAACCAAGAGGTTGTTGGAGCCTAAGGACTATTTTCCTCTAGAGGGGCCAAGGCCTGTGTCTGTCAGTCTGCCCCACATCCATGGGTGAGGACCAGAGTGAAGGAGCCAAGACCACACTCCCACAAAAGCTAGTACATCCCGGTTTGAACCCCGGCTCCCCACCTGCAGGGGAGTTGCTTCACAGGCGGTGAGGCAGGTCTGCAGGTGTCTGTCTTTCTCTCCTCCTCTCTGTCTTCCCCTCCTCTCTCCATTTCTCTCTGTCCTATCCAACAACGACAACAATAATAATAACTACAACAATAAAACAACAAAAGGGAATAAATAAATAAATAAAATAATAAAAAAATTATTTAAAAAAAAAAAAGCTAGTACAGAGATAAAAGTCACTATCAGGAAAAATGCCAGTAGCAGCAGGTAGATCTAAGCACGTGCACAACCCCAGTTTGGGCCCTTGGCATCGCATACGCTGGTACAGAACTCTGGTTTCTCTCTTTCTCTTTCTTGTGGAAAAACAAATAAATCTTTTTTAAAAAGACTTAAACAAATAAAAATGGAAATACCCTATGATCCAGAAAAACTACACCTACGCATATATCCAGAGGACATGAAAACACAAATTGGAAGGGATATATGCGCCCATATGTTCATAACTGCAGTACCCACAACAACCAAAACACAGCACCAACCTAAATGCCCAGCTACAGAAAACTGGAAAAAGAAGTTGGGGGACAGATACCCAAGAGAATACTACTCTGCAATTAAAAAAAAAAAAGGAAGGAAGGAAGGAAGAAAGAAAAGGAAAGAAAAGAAAAGAAAAGAAATTGTATCTTTCAGGTTAGAACTGCAGGTGGTCGTGCTAAGTGAACTAAGTAAAGAGGAACAGACAATTACTGAATGATCTCTTTTTTTTATTTTCTTTTTTGCCTCCAAGGTTATTGCTGGGGCTTGGTGCCTGCAGTATGAATCCACTGCTCCTGGCAGCCATTTTTTCCATTTTATTGAATAGGACAGAGGGAAACTGAGAGGGAGATGGAAATAGCCAGGCAGAGGTAAAGATAGACACCTACAGACCTGCTTCACTGCTTGTGATGCTTCTCCCCCTGAGGGGGAGTTGGGGGGGGGGCTCAAACCCGGATCCTTACACTTGGTACTATGTGCGCTTAACTGGGTGCTCCACCATCCAACCCCCTGAATGGTTTCCACTCATGTGCAATATACACAACTAAAGCAAACAAACAGTAACAAACTGTCTCTTAGACATTGTAAAGAATCTATGGTGGTTATCAGGAGAGGAGGACAAGAACCTTGATGGTAAGTGTGTTAGGTTGTACACACATGTGTAGGTACAAAATTCTACCTCTGAAATCTTTTTCCTCCCAGGTTTTTTTTAATATTTATTTATTTATTTATTTTCCTTTTTGTTGCCCTTGTTTTTATTCTTGTAGTTGTTATTGTTGTTGATGTCATTGCTGTTGGATAGGACAGAGAGAAATGGAGAGAGATGGGGAAGACAGAGATGGGGAGAGAAAGATCGACACCTGCAGACATGCTTCACCACCTGTGAAGTGACTCCCCTGCAGGTGGGGAGCCGGGGGCTCGAACTGGGACCCTCAGGCTGATCCTTGCGCTTTGCGCCACGCGCGCTTAACCCGCTGCTACTGCCCAACTCCTCCTCTGAAATCTTCTAAATCAGTAAATCAGTGATTTAAAAAATTAAGTCCCCTGGCTCCCTACCTTCAGGGGGTCGCTTCACAGGTGGTGAAGCAGGTCTGCAGGTGTCTTTCTCTCCCCCTCTGTCTTCCACTCCTCTCTCCATTTCTGTCCTTTTCAGCAACAATGGTATCGATAGCAACAGCAACAATAATGACAACAACAAAAGCAACAAGGACAACAAAAATGGGGGAAAAGTGGCCTCCAAGGGGCTGGGCAGTAGCTCAGTGGGTTAAGCGCACATGACACAAAGTGCAATGACTGGTGCCAAGGACCGGCATAAGGATCTCAGTTCAGGCCCCCAGTTCCCCACCTGCAGGGGAGTCACTTTACAAGCGGTGAGGCAGGTCTGCAGGTGTCTGTCTTTCTCTCGATTTCTCTGTCCTATCCAACAACAACAATGGCTATAACAACAATAACGATAACAACCACAACAAAGGCAACGACAAGGGCAACAAAATGGGAAAAATAGCCTCCAGGATCAGTGGATTCATAGTCCTGGCACTGAGCCTCAGTGATAACCCTGGAGGCAGAAAAAAAAAAGTGGTCTCCAGGAGCAGTGGATTCACAGTGTTAGTACCCAGCTCCAGCAATAAACCTGGAGACAAAAAAAAAAAAAAAATTAAGTAAAATGGTTCTAAAATGAATTAGTTGATCATGACCACCAAGTCAGACAGATAAATACGAGTGTGCACGCACGCGCGCGAGCGCACACACACACACAAACACACACACACAAACTTCTAAGAAACTCTGCAACATCGTGGGACCACCATGTAGGGTCAGAGCAGCAATACTACCCTCCTCGGCAGGGGAGAGACAGCAATGGATGGCACGACTGCCTAGGTTAGACTCTCACTGCTGGCCTTCAACCTATAGCACAAAAGGTGTGAGCTAAGAGGTAAATTATGTGGTATGGAGAATACTAATTGAGGGAGGTGAGGGCATGGTAACATGAGTAAGATCTGGGATTGGGACTGAATTCTTCCAGTGACTCTGTCAGGCAAACATTCTTAGCTCTAAGCCACAGCCCACAGCTCTGTAAAATGAAGTAACGACAAAAAAAAAAAAAAAAAAGAAGTAATGACAAAATCACTCCCCTAGAATGTGTCACAGCAAGCCAGGCATTGGGGGTGGAGGGTGGGTATCAGGATTCTTGCTCAGATTACAGGAGCCCTGGGATACAGCTGACTACCCTGAGGCTAATCATAGGCAATGAACAAGGCCCTGAAGGGGTCTTGCATATAGAGGAAGTGGTGTTGGGGGAGGCTAAGAAATTAGCACACAAGGGGAGGTGACCCAGAATGGAAAAAGCAGAGACAAGCCATCCACCCACAAGGCTGCTCACCTAAGGTTCAATTGCTTTTATTTCCAAGTTGAGCAGTGCTGAAGACCAGCCTTGATGGTCAGAACTAGGGTTCAGATCAGCTTCAGCTTGCTCAGTTTCTGTGGGGCCCTGGGTTACCCCGGCCTTGGTTTTCTCTTCTGCAGGATGGAGAGACTGTGGGTATTGTGTGGTACAGGCCCTGGGGCCAAGTTCTCCAGGCAAAGGCAAAGCGGAGTGGGACAGTGTCTCAAGGAGGAGAAAGCAAAGTGGTGAGCTCCCACATTTGTTTCCCTTGGCTGAAACTCCATCTCTGGCGCTGCTGGCCTTTACCTTAGAGGCTGGGCCAGCTCCCAACAACTCTGTCCCCAGCCCCCATTATCCAGATCAGGCTTGGGGTGTGGCTGCAGGCTGCTATGGACACACACACTCAGCCGGAAACTGAGTGGATCCCTTACTCATGCTGCCTTTGCCTCCCAGCATACCCCACACATCCCTGGGTGCTGGCTTCTTACTCACTGCACTGGTAGCAGAGTCTCAGTCACCCTCATTCACTGCACCAGCTCACCCCCATTGTGCCCTGAAGTGGCTCCAGTCAGGAGGGCGCCACAGTCTTGAGGCTCAGGAACCAAGAACCCTCCCTGCCCGCTCTGTCCTGTTTCCCCCACTGTATGTCCTGCATCCTAACCCTTAAGGCTGCATCCACTTCCCTGGCCTTCGGGCCCCCACACTGTCTCTGGCCAGTGTTTGTCATCTTTTTTTTTTTTTAACTATTTTATTTATTTATTAACGATAAAGATAGGAGGAGAGAGTAAGAGCCAGATATCGCTCTGGTACATGTGCTGCCAGGAATTGAACTTGGGACCTCACACTTGAGAGTCCAATGCTTTACTCACTGCACCACCTCCTGGACCACTGTTTGTCATCTTATACCTGCATCAAAGTCCTCTCTTTTCTCTCATAAAATCCCAAGTCCATAGCTGGAATGTGTTAGGTGGGGTCTCAGCCCCACCTCTCCCCCACACCACCATCTTCTTCACCTGCCCCTCTGCGCCCTTCCTCGATAAAGGTCATTTCCTTCCTGGCAGGAGAACTTGTCTTCCTCTCCTACCTCATTCTCTGCTGCCTTGGGCCCCCAAATACTTCAGTTTTGGCCAGAATGATATATTCTGGTCCCAGACAGACCTCACTCTCTCAAATCTCTATGCCTAGGCCACATGCATGCTTGTCCTGTCTCCTTCTCAACTGGGTCAACTCCATCTTTTTGATGTAGCTTCTGGGTTCAGTCTGGGTAACGGCTACATCAGGGTTCTGGCTCCAGTGGTATCTCTTGCAAAGAGACCAGTGGGAACATTAGCTGTGTTCCTGGCAAGTTCTCACAGCATCTTCTCCAGTAATTTCTGCTTCTGTACTCCCCCCACCCCCCACCCCACCCCATCCAGCTGGAAGCAGCTTAAGAGCAAAAGCAGGTGTGGCTAAGTCAGGGGTCCCTGGCTGGGGCCTAGCAGAGAACATATGCCCCCAGCTAAACAGAATAGGAGGTGGCCTAGAAGGAGACAGGAGATGCGAGCAGGAGGGGAGGAGGGCGATGGATGGCTGAGGAGGGCTGCAGAGCCTGGGCCCGGGCCTGGGCCTGGGCCTGCTCCCTGGGTTATGCTGAGCAGAGGAGCAGGTGAACTGTCCTGGGCTGGAGCCTCCTCAGTGCTTCCCACCACATTCACCCGAGTTAGGAGCACTTCCCACACAGAGCAGGATAGCCCTTCTCTGAGTGCCTGAGCCCCAGAACAGGCACAGGGGAAGGTTGGTGGCTGCCCCCAGCAAATACCGTAAGTACTGCACTGACCTTTCTGCAAGGGACAGACGTCACAAAGGCCTAAGTCCAGAAGCTAGGCCCATGTGGGTCCAGCTGCCAAGAAACAGCCTGCAGGATGGACCAGGGAAAGTACACATAGTAGGATGTGTATCTTTGGTTCAAACCCTGGCATCACATGGTAGTACAATGGTACCAAGGAAAGCATAGTCTGTTTCTCCCTCTGTCTATATTTGAAGGAAAAATAAAAAACTCAGCATAGGAGCAGTGAAATTGTGCATGTGTGAGGCCCAGGCTCCACCAAAAAAAAAAAACAAAAAAAAAGTGGGGTAGAGGGTAGAGGAAAGAAAGGGGGAGGGAAGAATGAGCCTGTACTGCCATACTTGACCTTTACGTGGACCTTGAGCTTCATCTCTCTCCTCTCCTTCCAGGAGTCCCCCAATGTCACATTCTCTAAGAAGTCCTCCCTACCCTCCCACTCTGTCTATCGGGACCCTGAGCCTTCCTTGTCCTCCTCTTACTCCCCCCCCTTTCTTTATACACACGCTGTCTTCACTGGGGTCTGCTTTACCTAAAGTGAAAGGCACAGGTTTCAAGAGCCTGGTTCAAGGAGTCCTGACAATTGCACACACCCCTCCCACACCCCCCATCAAGAGAGAAAACATTTCCAGCTCCCCAGAAAGCTCCTGCGTCATAACCCTTCCCCCAACCCATGCAGCACGAGCTCATAACCTACAATTAGCTTGTTCCTCTGATAAGTCTTTAAACAAACACATACATACAGATACTGTGCTTTCTGTGTGCCTGGCTCTGGCTCTGATCTGAGCACTTTATAAATATTAGGAGGCAGGGACTTCATTACCATCATTCTTTACTTGCTGCCAGAGCTCCACTGTTTCTGGTGGAATCTATTCTTTTTGCTTGTCTTGCGCTTTTTTTTTTTTTTCCCCCAGAAGGAGGGCAGAGAGGAAGAGAGAATCAAGAGAAAAGAGGCACTACAGCCCTACTTCACCGCTTATGAAACTTTCCCTGTGTATGATGTGCCCATGTGGTGGCCACGTGCTTGAACCCAGGTCCTCAGGCAAGGTAAACGTGTGCTCTGCAGAGGCGACCCATATCCTGGCCCCGACTGCCACTTTTTTCTTTATTTTATTCACAATATCAGAGCCTTTCACTCATATTTGATACCACCACTGAGCAACCTCCCCAGGCTAATTTATCTTCATTCTTTATTTGAGAGAGAAAGAAAGAGAGGAGAGAGAGACCACACCATTCATGGAGCTCCCCGGTGCCACGCATGGTGATTCCATGTGGTGTCGTGGCTTAAATGTAGGCTCGCATGTGAGGCATACTCTCTACTGGGTGTGTTTCATTATTACATTTTTTTTATGTAGCGCTGAGAGAAAACTCGGGGTCTCATGCATCTCCTCTCCTGAGGAGCCACCTCTCTGGCCCAGCCCTTTCTCCATCTTTAGAGCGGAAAGAGAGATGGAAAGAAAGAGGTGGAGGGAGGGAGAGTAAAGTACCACTCCACCATTGTCCTCTTTCTCCTGTTGCTTCAGGGAGTGAACCCAGATGCCAGGGAATATGCAAGGCTGGTGCCCTACCACTGTGCAACTTCAATGGTCCTCATTAGAACTTTTCTTTATCTGAGAAATTGAAGCCCGGAAAGGAATGGCTAGTTATACCGCGTAGCTGTTCCCCTACAAGAGCAAGGCCATTCTGCCTAGTCACCTCTGGGATGTAGCACAGGCCCTGGCACCCTGGTTCAGATGTTTGTAGACATATGGGGGTGTGGCGGGGCACTTATAAGTCATCATAAGGACAGAACAAGATTAAATTGAGGAGACCCTGAAAGACTCAAATGAAAGGCATGACAATTGGCTCCCGGCTGTGCACCTCATGCACAATCTCTCTGGAGAGCCCTCTCTTCCAAGAAGCCCCTCTTGACTGCTTCAGTCTACAAGGCCACTGACACAAGCTGGCTTCACTCAGGCAGGTAATGGCTTCCCACTGTCTTTCATAAAAATCCCCAAGAAAAGCCCCTTTATTTCAGCAAGGGGGTGAGCATGGGGCTAGGAAACAAACAGGTAGCCCAAGTTCTGCCCCGATGCTAACTGTGACCTTGGTCTGGGACTTAACCTCTCGGGATTTCTGCTTTCCAATGTTAAGCTGTGGGGCTTGATTTAGATTCTGGGGGGTGAGGGCTGGGGGAGGACTTGTGGGCAGGGACTCCTTGAAAAGTACCAACTGTAGCCACACACACATTACTGCCTCCACGAAGTATTTCCTGCATCTCCAGGTTCCTTGTATCCCAATGTCTGAATCCAAAGGAAACCACCTGGTATCTTGGTTACCAACCACAGCTAGGAGGGAAAAACATGGGTGGCATTCTGATAACCCATGGAACCCCAATCCACACAAAATACACATGCTCTGCCCCTCGAATCCACCAAAGCCAGAGATTCTAGTGACAGCTCCTGGGCATCTTCACAGATCCAGCTAGTGACAGACAGGAGCCCACACGAACACACCTGAGGGAAGGAAGCCTGGCTTTCTGCTGAGGAGGGGATCCCAGCTGCGCTGGAGGTGTGCGTTCCCACTGAAGCTCCACAAACATCACACCTGAGGCATCTCCTGGCATAGACAATACTTCCCTGGCTTCAGTTTTGACAAAGTGATCTCCACGCCTCTCTCTCTGCCCCTCACTCTCCTTTGTGAAATTCTCTTACCTGCCCCCCCCCCCAGAGAGCCAAGACCCCTCCCAAGCCCACCAGAATGGGCCTCACAAAGGTTGAGGGCAGAGACCCTCACACAGACATCTGTCAAGCCCTCCGGCATCATGGAATATAATGGCGGTCTCGGAACTGGCCAGGCACCTTACTGTCACCACGCTATGTGCTTCCTACCCACAATATGGGTTACACGGAGGTGCAGAAATCCTTGAGGTCATTGGCTGGGGGAACAACAGCAGCATTTGCTTGTTTGGAAAACAATTTTCAGTTTGCAAAACCCTCTCCTTCACCTTATCTCATGGGAATGTCATGAGTGCCACCCTATGAGGCAAGCAGGGTGGGGAGGGGGTGGGCAGCAGCCCTAATTTACAAATTGAGGACGGAGAAGTTCAGGAGGATGAAGTCATTACCCTGGGGCACCAGGTCGGAGAGTGGCAAGCCTGAAACAGGGAGAACCGGGCTCTCACAAGCACCCAGACTACCCTTCCCTGGGGGGAAATGAGAGGAGGAGGTGGCCTCGAGTTGGAGAGGACGGGACCACAACTCCAACTTGCTCAAGACTTGGGGAACTTGTTCGGGCTAAATGTGCGCATAGGTGTATGGGTGTGTGCCAGAGCAGGGTGTGTGTGGGTGCATGTGTGTTTGGGGACACAGATACATGCATGAACAGGGGTGTGTACATGGATATGGGTGGCTGTAGGGAGTATGGGGGTGGAAGATGTGTATGAGCATGTGGGCCTTGGAGCATTTTGTCACAGTCTCTGTGATACTGACTTTAAACTCCCAGGAAAGGAGATCAATCCATCTGTCCATTTATCCACCCACTATTATCTAAGAGACACCTGCAGCCCTGATTCACCACTTGTGGAGCTTTCCCCCTGCAGGTGGGGACCTGGGGCTCAAACCTGGGTCCTTGTGCACCATGTAACATGTGCACTCAACCAGGTGTGCCATACCTGCCCCCCACCCCGTCATAGTTTTGTCAAAGCCGGTGACCAATCCTTGATCCCTGCACTCAGACCTCCTCTCCTCATCACAGCTCACTGCCCAGGGCTATAAAACCTATGTATTGTCTGTCTTCCTAAAGCATCAGAGACAAGATATTTGCAGTTATTCTCTAAAGATAATGGAACTGCTTCTAGCTTTCTGAGCTAGCCAGTTCACTCCTGGGGCTCTATCCAAAGGAAGCAGAGATAGCCATCCAAAGAGATGGACATACAGATGAGTGACTAAGGAAGTTGTGGTTAGGGAGTCAGGTAGTAGCACAGCAGGTTAAGCGTACATGGCGCTAAGCGCAAGGACCGGGGAAAGATCCCAGTTAGAGCCCCCACCCCAGCTCTGTTGGGTAGTATGCCAGCTCCCCCTGGCTTCTGCTTAACCATATGCCTATATAGGGATTGATCTGATCCCATTCAAAGCTTTGGTCTATTTACATAAATCACTTTTATATTTACATAAAGCACCACACTCCCTCCAGGGCATTCATTGGTGGTTTAGTGGTAGAATTCTCACCTGCTCCACCCCCTCTCCTTGTCACACCCTGATCCTCTCCTTGTCACACCCTGATCTTCCACCAGTCACTTTTTGCTCCACCCTCTCTATGTCACATCCTGTTTCCACCCTACTTGGAGAGTATAAAAACAGCTGCTCTTCTGATTAAAGACACTTGGAAATTGCTTTCCGGCTCCGAGAGTTCCAGAGTGTATCTCCTGCGAAGTTAGTGCGGCACGAGTTCCTGATCCCTCTCCCACGCAGCAGCCTAGATCAGCTCCAGTTGAGTTCTCTCCAACCCAGAGAGCACTAGCTCGGGAAGAAGCACCCTCAGGCTATCCCGGCACAGCTCCCCACCTGCAGGGGGAGGGTCGCTTCACGAATGGTGAAGAGGTCTGTAGGTATCTATCTTTCTCTCCCTCTCTCTGTCTTCCCCTCCTCTCTCCTATTTCTTTCTGTCCTATCCAACAATGATATCAATAACAACAATAATAATAACCACAACAACAATAAAATAAATAACAATGACAATGATAAAACAACAAGGGCAACTAAAGGGAAAAATATAGCCTCCAGGAGCAGTATATTCATGGTGCAGGCACCGAGCCCCAGCAATAACCCTGGAGGAATAAAATAAAAAGAAAGCAAGCTGTGGTTTATGTATATAATGAAATAATACTCTGCTGTGAAAGATCATGAAGCCATCTCCTTTGTCTCATTTTGGATGGAACTTGAAAAAAATCATGTTAAGTGAGATAAGGTAAAAAAAAAGAGGGACAAATACTTTGTGATCTCATTCATAGGTGGAGTTTAAGAAACAAGGACAGAGAGGGGAAACAGAGTAAAACTTGGACTGGGTGTGGTATATTTCACCAAAGCAGAGGATTCTGGGGAAGAAGGGGAAGGAAGGGTGAGAGGGTCTTGGGGTCCTGGTGCATGATGATGGAAAGAGACCTATGTGGAACATGACAGCGTTTTGTAGACAGATGTCATAGGGAGAGGAGATGCTGTCCCTATGTGTGAATAGCCATACTGTGAACCAGTAATCCCCCAATAAAATGATTTAGATTTAAAAAAAAAAAAAGTAAAAATATAATGGCTGGGGCAGGAGGAATAGCATAATGGTTATGCAAATGACTCTCATGCCTGAGGCTCCAAGTTCCCAGGTTCAATCTCTCACACCACCATAAGCCAGAACTGAGCAGTGAGTGGTCTGGTAAATAAATAAATAAATAAATAAATAAATAATTGGAAGCAACACTGAATGTCCTTCTCTAGTAATCTAGAGTCTAGGAAGGTCCACCTATCCAGACCCGTATCCTACCCACATACCCAGTATCCACACCCAGCTCAACCCAGGGTTGGGCTTTTCATAAGTTATAAAGTGTTCATAGTATCTCCATCAGTCAGTCAAGATCAATCTCTCTCTCTCTCTCTCTCTCCCTCTCCCTCTCCCTCTCCCTCTCCCTCTCTCTCTCTCTCTCTCTCTCTCTCTCTCTCACACACACACACACACACACACACACACACACACACACACACACACGGCCCCAAGGCCATCAGCCTGGATAGACAGCCCGTTGGCCTCTGCAGGAACACATCTGCTTGTCATCCCTCGTGTCAGTGAGGCAGTAGCAAATTAGGAAACGTGAACTCAGGAGTCGGATGGTAGTCAGATGGTAGTGCAGCGTGTTAAGCACACATGGCGCAAAGCACAAGGATATCATAAAACACGTAGTCTGAGACACATCATTCTGAAGCAAAGACAACCTTTCACACCCTATAGGCTACTTCAAAGCCCATTTTTCCACAAGCTCTGCTCACTGTCTATAGTGTGTGTGCGTGTGTGTGTGTGTGTGGGGTGTGTGTGTGTGACATTTTTTTTCTGTCACTTCGATATTTATTATTTATTATTTTCTTTGAGTCCAGGGTTATTGCTGGGGCTCGGTGCCTACACCACGAATCCACTGCTCCTAGAGACTATTTTTCTTCCTTTGGTTGTCCTTATTGTTTTATTGACAAACGCTAGAAGAAGAAGAATTGTTTTATTGTTGTGGTTATTATTATTGTTATTTGTCGTTGTTGTTGTTGGATAGGACAGAGAAAAATGGAGACAGGAGGGGAAGACAGAGAGGGGGAGAGAAAGATAGACACCTGCAGACCTGCTTCACCACTTGTGAAGTGACTCCCCTGCAGGTGGGGAGCTGGGGGCTCGAACTGGGATCCTTGCGCCAGTCCTTGCGCTTTGTGCCATGTGCGCTTAACCCGTTGTACTACCGCCCGACCCCCACTTTGCTATTTATAGCATCATTTCAGGTCATATGAAATAATTAAATTAAAAAATAGCAATACTGTTGCTATGAAAAAAAGCTCCAGCTGCCTTGGCAGGACCAGTCCAGATGATTTTGCAGGACGTATCTGTTCCCCACTCCTGATCGTTAGGGTTCCTGATATTTTATAATTCTAAAGCATGACAGAAGTTGAATAAAACAAACAAAAAACAGCTTAGGATTCTCTTTAGAATGAAAATAAATAGCTTCCTGAAAGTTTTGGTAAATAGATAAACCTAGTAGGTCCTGCTGCTTTTATCACCCCATGAAAACAAGAAACTCACTTGACTTCCCCAAGATCAAAGTCTAAAAAGGATTTCCTAGCAAAACTTTTAATATATACATATGCACTTTTTTTTTTTAATGAGAGAAAGACAAATAGAGCTAAAGAGAGAGACCAGAGCACTGCTGCAGCTTTGGCTTATGGTGGTGCTGGGGACTGAACCTGGGACCTCAGAGCCTCAGGCAGGAAAGTCTTTTGCAGAACCATTATGCTGTTTCCCCAGCCCCTTTGCACACCTTCTATGAAGGGAAAAAGTGCAGCCTTCTGGTAACATCTTCCATAGCGATTTTGCAAAAAATATAAATGGATTCAAATGAATACCTCTCACACCTAGTATGGCTTCTCCCAGAAAGACAGAGGCCCTCGGACAGCAGTGCAGCCCAGCATACCCTCCAGAAGGACCAAGATATACCACCAGACCCTTCACATTGTGGGGGCTCCCGCTTTACTTTATGATACAGAATGGAGATGGGAGATGCAGGAAAGACTGGAATGTCCCCCAACACCTTTTCTCCCACCTGTGAGTTGTGGGGGGTAGGGGGTGGGAGGGTGGAGAGGGAAGAGAGTTCATCACAGCCTCAGGCCAGGGCAGGGCAGATGTTGAAGAATGGCACTGCCCAGCTGGCGATTAAATGCAGTGTGTTTGCTCATGGCCAAGTGCTCAGGCAGCAGAAACCAACAGAATGTCACAACTCGCACAAGATTTTCATTTTAGCAAACCCCAGCCTCTCTCTCTCTCTCTCTCTCTCTCTCTCTCACACACACACACACACACACACACACACACACACACACACACACACACACACAAAGCCCCAGGGCCATCAGCCTGGACAGACAGCTTTCCCCAACTCACCCCACCTGGACCTCCACTCTCAGACAATTAACCTGCAGCCTCCTTGACACACAACCTCCTTGACAATACTCATCCCTGCTAAGATTCTTTTATCCTCCCAGTTCTGGGGTTATTTGCAATTATTTCCCTCCTCAAGACACACCGCCAATTTTATGAGACACCACTGGAATAGCAGGATTCATTCTGCAGCCACTTTCTGAGACCCCCTCCTGAGTGCTGTTAGTAGTGATGAGAGCTATTCTCACACTTTACCTTGGCCTCTGGCCAACCGGTGCTATCCTTGCTGAGCAGGGTCCAGAGGCTCTGACTTTGTTCAGGGAGGAGACGGCAGGGATGGGACGCTACCGGCCAGGGTTCAGAAGCAGGAATTTCCTTCTGAAGGCCATATTCTCATCTTATAAAGCTACAGTCATCCCCTGCCTCACTGCCTCCAGTACCCTTGTTCCCCCAAGGGCCCTGATGCTATTTGGAGAGCTGCCAGTAGCGTCAAATCTAACTTTTTAGCCACAGTTTCAAATTAGAGTTTCAGACATGTGCCATTATTCTCTCACACACTCATTTTCCAGCTTTCATAGCTCATTAAGGGAGCTAATGGAACCAATTTTGCAGCTATGGACTAGCTGGCCTAATGCCAGATCAGAGCTTTGCCTCATTACTTCTGACCAGATCCTGTCCTCCACCTTGGCCCATCCATGTGCCTCTCCTCCTCCTCAGAGACTAGATGGCAAGGAGGTCAGCTTCCACGATCCCATTGACCCCAAATGCCCAGACACAGGCTGGATACTCAGGAACCAATGGAGTGAGGTCAGTCCTGTGCTCCCCCTCATAAGTGGTGTTCGGCCAGTGTTGTGCTAACCACAGACACCTCCTCACGGGAAGCTTACCCAGCTAGAACCAACATCATCCTTGTATCATGGGGGACACTGACTCTGGAAGGTTAAGTGGCCGCTAAAAGTCACACAGCTAGATCCTGAGACCCCAGACCTGTGTGTGTGTGTGTGTGGGGGGGGGGGGGGCTCATGAAAATATTCTCTTGGTCTCTTGTATATGCAGGTGACACCTGTCTGGATGCCATCAGCATTCAGGAATCTGGCCCCACCATGCCTGGTCTAGACTGGCCTCTGCAACTTCGTGGTTATTCCAACAACGGTTGAAGTTCCTGGAGCCCCTGTCATGTACCTGGCAAGTTAATCCATCAGCTCTCACACAACCACACCACTAACCATCACTCTCAGCTGAGCAGACTGGGGCTCAGGGGGAACATGTGACTTCTCTGGATCACATGATTTACACAGGGCCACTGCTGCGTTCAGATGCCTCTGAGAACCAGGATTCAACCTTCATAACCAAGGAAACCTGCCCATTTTACAGATTCCTTCCTGATTTCTGCAAAAAGGTACTGGTTGGGCGGGGGTAGATAGTATAATAGTTATGCAAAGAGACTCTCATGCCTGAGATTCCAAAGTCCCAGGTTCAATCCCCCTGCACCACCATAAAACAGAGCTGAGCAGTGCTCTGGTGAAAAAAAAAAAAAAAAGGTTCTGGTCCTACCTAGAAGCCAGGTCCAGAGCTGGGGCTGAAACTACCCTCACAGGCACTCTTTCCTCACTAAAGAATTACTTAGTGGTGGAGGTAGATAGCATAATGGTTATGCAAACAGTGGGTGGGGGTAGAAAACATAATGGTTATGCAAACAGATTCTTGTGCCTGAGGCTCCAAAGTCCCAGGTTCAATCCCCCACACCACCATAAACCAGAGTTGAGTAGTGCTTTGGTAAAGAGGAATTACTTTCACCAGGAATGCTTTGTGAGGCCATAGGCTCTGCAGAACTGGTCCTGGCTTATCCTTTTTTTTTTTTTTTTTCTTTCCAGAACTAGAACCTTGCAGAGAAGACAAACTGAAGGAAGCCAGTTCTTCTGAGAGAACCCAGGAGCAAGGAATGCCCCAAAGAGCTGCTCCCCTTCTAGGCCAACATCAGGGAGTTTCATGGGGAGGGGGGGTGGTAAGGCAGCTGATACATTATGACAGACTCAGGGCTGGAGTGAGGGGAGATCTCAGTGCCCCAGGTTGGGGACAATGTACTGTGAATAATCAGCTGTGGCCACAGGGTTTTAGGCCAAACAGACTTGGATATTAGATGCAGTGGCCAGTCCCACTCTCCATTCATTTGTGACATGGCACTGGGCAGGCCACTCAACCTCTCTGAGTCTCACTGGTCCAATCTGGATAATGGGGACAGTGACAGTACCCATGTTCCCAAGTGGCCATGAGGATGGAATGAGAACATAAAAGGAGATCAGAGTTAAGCGCAGGTGGCGCAGAGTGCAAGGACCAGCATAAGGATTCTGGTTCAAGCCCCCGGCTCCCCACCTGCAGGGGAGTTGCTTCACAAGTGGTGAAGCAGGTCTGTAGGTGTCTATCTTTCTCTCCCCCTCTCTGTCTTCCCCTCCTCTCTCCATTTCTCTTTGTCCTATCCAACAACAACGACATCAATAACAACAATAGTAACTACAACAATAAAACAAGGGCAACAAAAGGGAATAAATAAATATTTTTAAAAAAGGAGATCAGATTGGTGCAGTACCAAACTTATCCTGAGTTTACTGAAAGACTGTTATGCTATCAATGGAAATGAACTTTGAGGTTTACTAGGGGGTTCATGACTTCAGGAGTCCCCAGGATGTTGCCCTAAGGTGGCTTCATACTTCTTACCACCTCTTCCCCCTTCCCCCCCCCAGAGAATGAGGAATGCCAGGCACAGCTTCTGGCACCTGGGGGAGGCAGACCTCTTCCAATAAAGAGGATCATGGGAAATGGTCTCAAATTCTAAGAAGAGTGGGATCAGATGAAGCTTTGCAAAAAATAAATAAAAAATCAATAATCTGTGGATCCTGTTTTGCTGCAAAAGGCTCAGTGAGAAGGAGGTAGCCCCTTCAGAGGTGGGAGGATGATACGGTCAATGTCAGGGAACGGCCCTGGGAGTAGTGGGAGTAGGAAGCAAGAATGCAATCTGGGGCCCAACGAGGGACGAACGAGGCCAGCTCTCACTTCTGTCACTGGAGAAGGGGGTGCATTCCCACTTACCCATGGCAGCCCCCACTCACTCAGGCGGCAAACACTCATCAAATCTTCAGGCCTCTTATGAACCCATGTCTCCTACTGCAAAGTGGTTGGTGTCCGTGAATCCTCTGGGAGCACCAGCTCCTCATCTGTGAAGCTGGTGTGCTCTCTCCTCCCACATAGCAGTACTGCAGGTGGGCAGGCAGATTCGGGGCTCTCAGTGTCTGCTTTACAGTCAGGAAAGAGGCTCAGAAGACTGTGAGACCTCCCCTCCCCTCAGAAACTTCAGGATCAGACCTCCTTCGGCCTCAGACAGGTGGCAGATATAACATTCCAGGCAAAGACTTCTAGGGGGCAAAGGAGAAGCCATGCAGGTGCCCAGGGAACCCCAAGTGCATATTTGGGGGGTACAAACCTGCTATCCTCCTTTAAGTGGTGAGGGGGGGAAAGGAGTTTGGTTTTATTTGTTTGTTTTTTGTCAAAATGAGCTATATAATTGGTGAAACATTTTCCTGGTTCTGATTCTTCTACCACAGTATAAAAATAGGACACATTCATCACAAGACTGGAAATTTTTAGCAAATGCAAGTCTTTTGTCCTAATCTCAAAAACGATGTTCCTTCAGTAATCCCTCCTTCTTTGTGAAAAGACCTCCAGCAGAGCCATGAAGTCTGTGTCCCCAACTGGCTGGCTGTGCCACAGTGATCCTCATGCAGCCATCGCAGGCCACAGAGGGCAAAACTACCTTTTCTGAGCAGGGAGTGGGCACCATCTGGTCATGCTCTAGCACCCCCTGTGGCGGTACCTAGCAGACCCTGCCTCTGGCCAGCTCTGCTGAGAGGCCTGACAGGACAGGAAGTGTTGTATGCTTTACATTGGGTTGTTCTAGCTCTCCCCCGCCAAGAAAATTGGATCAGTCCTGCTAGTTTCGAGGCCCGCTTGGCCCCGCCCCTAGGAACCCCGAGAGGGTTCCAGAGTTCCAGAGTTCGAGAGTTAGAGAGTGCTTGGCGCCGTCGCGGGGGAAAGAGGCAGCAGAGTTCTGTTTGGTGATTAGTTTGGTTTAGTTTATGAATCGTTGTTCCTGAATAAATATATACAGCTTCCCTGCCCAGCCGTATGTCTCTGGTCGTCTCTGTTACCCACCCGTGAAGCTAGCCCGGCCAGCTGGAGCCTCCGAATTTTAACAACAGGAAGTAATCAGCAGAATGACAGCTGGCCTTCCCCCCCTGGAGGAAACGTAACAAAAATGACAAAGAAATAAGAAGTGGGGGTCAGGGGTCGGGTGGTAGCACACTGAGTTAAGCACACATAGCACACATGGCCCAAAGCACAAAGACACACACAGGATCCTGGTTTGAGCCCCCGGCTCCCCACCTGCATGGGGGTCATTTCGCAAGTGGTGAAGCAGGTCTGCAGGTGTCTGTTTTTCTCTCTCCCTCTCTGTCTATCGCTCCTCTCTCAACTTCTCTGTTCTATCCAATAACAACAAAAACGGAAAAAAGATGGTTGCCAGGAGCAGTGGATTTGTAGTGTCGGCACCAAACCCCACCAATAACCCCGGAGGCCAAAATAATAAATAAATAAATAAATAAATAAATAAATTGCTTTAAAAAAAAAAAAAAAGGAAATAAGAATGGAGTTACAGGAGAACAGACTGATTTAGGGCAGGCAGAGATCTTCAGGAACCTTCTGATTCCCAGACTCCAGACCTGTTCTTTCCCAAACCAAAATATCTGTTCAGTCTCTCCAACTCCCCTTGGCTTCATCTGCGTTTCTGCAGCTCCCCACACAGGTCTGGCAGAGCACAGACAGCCACCATCCTACTCAGGCTCTTCCCAGTGCAGGCCTGGACACTGATTGTCGAGGCTCCCAGCAACCCTTGACCCCAGGCCCCTGCTTCTGTTCATCTACAGGGCTCCCAGGTCTGGGCGTCTATAGGCGTCTCCTGGGTGACTCTCCTGTTCTCTGATCAGGCCATGGAGCCACAGTCGTGAGGAAAGGCAAGTGGGGGGGGGGGCTGGGGAGACAGGAAGGCCTTTCCTTCTGGGCCATCAGAGTGGTGGCTTGGCAGCACTGAGGGACACCCCTAGCATAGGAATTGGCCGCAGTGACTCACCCCAAGTCTTCCTAGAAGAAAGAGGTTCAGCCCGATTCAAGGACTGAGCTGGGCTATGGAGTACAATACAGAGGCATCTCCAAGCCTAAGGCATAATTTTGGAGCTCCTGTCCCTAGCAAGGCAGACCACAGCTGACTGATCCCTAAGCCACAGCATTTGCAAACCACTTTAGGAGAAACATCTGAGGGCACCCACTAGACAACAGCCACACTGGTAAGAGCAACCCAGACTACATCAAACTGAAAAGCTCTGCATGCAAAAGGAAACACCACCATACCAGCAAGACTCCCCGTGGAGGAGGAGCAAATCTTCATGCGTTATACATCAGACAGAAGAGGGCTAATAACAAAATATACACAGCTCACCAAACTCAACAGTAAAAGGACAGACAACCCCATTGAAAAATGGAGATGGGGGGGGAGTATGACATGGGCAGAGTCTTCTCCAAAGAAGAGGTCCAAATGGCCAACAGACACATGAGAAATACTCAGTCACTGATGAGCAGGAAAATGTGAATGAAAGCAACAATGAAATACCATTTTATACCTGTATGTCATCCATTTAAAAGGACAGAAACAACAACTACTGGAGAGGCTGTGGGGGGAAAGGGACTCGCCCACAGTGCTGGAGGGAATGTTTTCCAATCCCTGCGGGAACAGTCTGGAAATTCATCAGAATGCAAGATGTTGACCCACCTTATAACCCAGCAATCCTTCTCCTGGGAATGTACCCAGGGTGAACAGAAACAGCTATCTGAAAAGACCTGTGCACACCTATGTTCACAGCAGCACAGTCTGTAATGGCCCAAATTTGGAAGCAATCCAGATGTCCGATGGCAGATGAGTAGCAAAGAAAGTTGTGGTGTATCTACACGGTGGAATGCTGTGTGGCCATTAAAAAAGATAAGGCCGTCTCCTTTGCAATGTCTTGGTCAGAATTTGAAGGTATCGTATTGACTGAGATAAACTGGAAAGAGAAAGACTAATACTGAGTGATCTTACTCATAGATAGAACCTAAGAAAAAGGACAGTAAGGTAAAATATAAGGTGAACCTTGGGCAGGGTATGGTATATGACATCAAAGTAAAAGACGCTGGGGAAGGAGGGAATCGGATGAGATGAAGGGACACTGGGGTGTACGATGGGGGAAGAGGCCCTAGGTTGGAGGAGCGAATGTCTCCCAGACACCTACACACCCATCATAGGACATGAGGGGTTATGCCTCTGTGTCAAAGACTACACTCTAAACATTAACCTCCTCACCCAATTTTTTAAAAAACTGACTCAGCAAGAGGCAAGGTAAGCCCCAACTGTCTGCTTCCCAGGTTCTGCCCACAACTGCTTACCACTGAAGGGTGTGTGTGTGTGTGTGTGTGTGTGTGTGTGTGTGTCTGTGTGTGTGTGTGTGTGTGTCTGTGTGTGTGTCTGTGTTGTTCTCAAATGAACCCAGGGTCGTGTGCACATGCCATATCACGGAGTCCCCACTTAACTCATTTCTTCTATTTCTGGAAGGAGAAGGGGAGAGGGACAGACACCAAATGCCATTCTACCATCTAAGAAGTTCCCCTGGTGCTGTCCGCGGTGCCTGCCAGCAAGCACAGGGTCTCCCTCAGCTGTGGTAACGCATGCTCTTCGCTGGCTGAGCTGTCACCGATATCTTAAGAGTCTGTCATTGTCCTAAAGGGGGTTATTGTCAGGCAGAGGGCTGAGTCCTACGCCTTACAGTCTATGAGAGTGGTCTGCCTGAGCCGGGCTCGCAGGAAGGGGTGGCTGAGACTAGCCTCCACTACTTGTGACCCTGAGCCAGTTACTCTGTCTGAACTGTCTGCATCTGTGACCTGGACATGTCAGCCAGTCACCCTGACACTGCCTCCTTGTGCTCACCATATAAGGAAGTGCTGAAGGGCTGTGTGCTTGTGTTTGATTTGTTGGTTGGTTTTCGCCACCAGGGTTATCACTGGGGCTCGGTGCCTGCACTGTGAATCCATGGCTCCTGGTGGCTATTTTTTCCATTTTAGTGGATAGGAGAGAGACACTGAGAGTGATGGGGGACAGAAAAGGAGAGGGAAAGACAGACACCTGCAGACCTGCTTCACTGCTTGTGAAGTGACCCCCATGCGGGTGGGGAGCCAGGGGCTCGAACCAGGGTCCCTGAGTGGGTCCCTGTGCTTTGTACAACATGTGCTTAACCTGGTGCGCAACAGCCCAGTACGCCCCCCACCCCCAAGTGATTATTCTTATCGTCCTCCCCACTCCGTGCTACTGCCTGCCAGAGAGTGTGGAGAGGGAGCTGGCCAGTGGTGCACTCAGTAGGGCACATACATCACCATGCACAAGGACCCAGGTTCAAGCCTCTGGTCCCTACCTGCAAGGGGGAAGCTTCATGAGCCATGAAACAGTACTGCAGATGTCTCTGCTTCTCTCTTCCTCTCTGCTTCCCCCTCCCCTCTCAATTTATCTCTGTCTCTACCAAAAAGAAAAATGTGAGGGTTGGGCAGTGGCACACCAGGTTAAGAGCACACAGTACAAAGCACAAGGACAGTGCAAGGGTCCCAGTTCAAGCCCCCGGCTCCCCACCTGTAAGGGGTCACTTACACAAACAGTGAAGTAGGTCTGCAGGTGTCTGTCTTTCTCCCTCTCTATCTCCCCCTCCACATCCAGGTGGCAATACTTAATGCAGAGAGCATGGAGAACGCCTGCCAGTCCCCCTGGCACACAGACAGAGGGGCTTATTCATGACGCAGAGATGTACACAACAAGCCATGAGTCCCTCATGGAGGATGAGCCTTAAGACATGGAGTCACGGGGGTCAGGTGGTAGCGCAGCAGGTTAAGCGCACGTGGTGCAAAGCTCAAGGACCAGCATAAAGATCCCGGTTCAAGCCCCAGGCTCCCCACCTGCAGGGGAGTCACTTCACAAGCAGTGAAGCAGGTCTGCAGGT
This sequence comes from Erinaceus europaeus, assembly GCF_950295315.1. Taxonomy (NCBI): domain Eukaryota; kingdom Metazoa; phylum Chordata; class Mammalia; order Eulipotyphla; family Erinaceidae; genus Erinaceus; species Erinaceus europaeus. The sequence continues at coordinate 96,246,277 of NC_080173.1, forward strand.
GTCTGTCTTTCTCTCCCCCTCCTCTCTCCATTTCTTTCCGTCCTATCCAACAATGACGACATCAACAACAACAGTAACTACAACAACAATAAAACAACAAGGACAACAAAAGGGAAAATAAATAATAATAACTTTTTTATTAATTTTGTTAATATTTATTTATTCCCTTTTGTTGCCCTTGTTGTTTTATTGTTGTAGTTATTATTGTTGTTGTCGTTGGATAGGACAGAGAGAAATGGAGAGGAGGGGAAGACAGAGAGGGGAGAGAAAGATAGACACCTGCAGACCTGCTTCACCGCCTGTGAAGCGACTCCCCTGCAGGTGGGGAGCCGGGGTTCGAACCGGGATCCTTATGCCGGTCCTTGTGCTTTGTGCCACCTGCGCTTAACCCGCTGCGCTACAGCCCGACTCCCAATAATAACTTTTTAAAAAGAGTCACAGGTGTGACAAGTCAAGCTTCTGCTCCCTCACAACCATGAAAATAACCTTTCAACTTCAATCCAGTGAGGGGGGCGCAGGTAAAGAGTACAGGGAGAGGCTTGGTCACTATGGGGTCCTCAACCAGGAACGGAGGGGGCAGTGCGCACGCAGTTTTTCCCTCTATTAAACGGAGGCAGTCAGCACCGCACATACCAGCCAGTCCTCTAAGGCTCCCTCAACAGGCTCTACCCAGCTCAGGCAGACCCCAACCCCTTCTCCCCCCAGGCTTAGACAGAGAACCCTTGGGAGTCATAATGCTCCTTGGTCCCATCCTGTGTCCCATGAAAACATCTCAGCCCACTGAGCTATAAAAGGAGACAAGAGAAGAGAGGCAGCTGCCACACTCCACAGGGGAGTCCTCAGGTTACAGCCTGGCCCAAATGTTCCTGACTCCACCACTCCAGCTGCCAAGACCACGATCCTGGTCAAGACTAACAGCAAGAGGAGCCTTGTCACAGTTACAACCAAGTACTCCTCCCTCCTGCCCACCCTTGCCCTGACAGCCCCATTTGTTTTCCACCTGCCTTCAGCCTGCCAGGCTACGGAGAAGAGGCACAGCCAAGACTGAAACCCAGAAGACAGACAAAGAGCGACAAGGTTCAAGAGAGGAGAAACAGACTGCAAAGAAGAAGTGAGAGGAACAAAAAGAAATAGAGCAAAGGCTGGAAGGATAAAGCCCTTGTCTAAAGAAAAAGGCAACCCAGATAGTAAACCCCCTCCCAATACAAAAATCAGTATTCCCAGAATCTCTGATCTGGCTAGAACAGAAGGCCTCCTGGGGTTCACCCCCACTCCCCAGAGACCTCACATTCCAGCTCTAAGCAAAAGCTCCACACAGCAGGATTTTAATCACAATCACACAAGGCCTAATCCACTTAGTTTCAAAAGGGTAAGAGAGTGGGTTGGAAACTGCAGGGCTCCTTTCCCTCCCCACAAGGGGCTGGCTTCCCCGTGCAGGAAGAGCCCAGCATAACTCTTCATAAAGGCCAATGTATGTGTGGGGGGTGGGGGGACAGGGGGTGTGTGTCTGCAACTACACTGCCCCCAGAGAGCTTCACCCCCCACACACACACTCAAGGGGTCTGTCTGCTGCTTTGTGCTGTCACAGAGTACAGACCTGGGAATGGCTCTGGCCACCACAGTTGAAGTCTGCTCATATCTACCATATGTTCAAACCCAGGGCGCAATGGTACCACCAAGACGATGTTTTACAGAAGAATCTAAACTTGCCTGCTATCCAAAGCCACTTGGGGCGAGAGCAGCAGGATTTTGAGCCTCAAACCAAGCTTCACTCTCCTCTCTCCACCTCAGCCAGTCTCCCATGCAGGACCACAAAAGATCCCAGACAGACAGACGGGTGCAAGAGTGTGTGGGCACTGTGGTCTCCCTTCCTGACAGCAGCAGACATGCATCCACAGAGGACTTGACCCAAGTGTCCTGGGAGCACCTCTCACTAGGGTCGGCCACCACTCTCAGCCCTTGCCAGGTAATGTGAACTTCAGACACACTCAGCCACCAAGCTGGGACCGAGGAAAGCCATGGGACTGCGGAGTCAGATGTCCCACCTGCTGCTGTCTCCACAGAGGTCTCCCCCGTGGTGATGTCCCAGGGAGGCCAGGCAGAGGGAGGCAGGGGTCCAAGTAGGGGAACAGCTTCCCCGGGTGCAAAGCTCAGCAGAGAAGTACAGATCTCTGTTATCAGGGAAACCAGACCCTTCTACAACCTGACCGGAACAGTAACAGCCCACAGGACACAGAAGCCTCCACAGAAAGGCCCAGAAAGAGTGCTCCACAGAGGTGCTGGTGGTGCTTTCAAAGAAAGCCCTGAGGTATAGGGAGACAGCTCATCGAGCAGAGTGCATGCCTTGCTGAGTGTGCGGCCCTGGGTTTGAACCCTGGCAGCGTACGGAAGCACTGTGGATGCAACGGGAGGAGCTCCGTGGATGGTTGGGATTCTGCTTGTGAAGCCTTCTGATTTGATCATCACATTGGGTGCGCTTGTGTTGCTTGCTATGTGTTCTGTTTGCACGTCCACTGCTGGCTGGGCACCCCCTGCCTCCGGGATATTGGTTTGGTCTCCTCCCCCTGCCTCTGGGACACTGGTTTAGTCCTCGCTGGTTGGAGCTTTTTCCTTGTCCCCGCCCCCCTATCGTACATATTTCCCTTGGTTCCTGACTCGGCCTCCAGAGGAGCGAAGAGAGATGGAGGGCAGAATTGGGTTGTGATTAGATTAGTTTTTTTTGGACTGCATCCCCGCTCATGAATAAAGATTGAACTGCGTTCTCAGCTCAGCCATGAGTCTCTGGTCATCTCTGTCTCCCGCCCGCGAAGCCAGCCCGGCAAAAAATGACAATGGGTGGAGGAAAGGCTCTGTGGTGTTTCTCTCTCTCTCTTTTTTAATATTTATTTTATTTATTTATTCCCTTTTATTGCCCTTGTTGTTTTTATTGTTGTCGTTATTATTGTTGTTGTTGGATAGGACAGAGAGAAATGGAGAGAGGGAGGGGAAGACAGAGAGGAGGAGAGAAAGACAGACACCTGCAGACCTGCTTCACCGCCTGTGAAGCGACTCCCCTGCAGGTGGGGAGCCGAGGTTCGAACCGGGATCCTTATGCCGGTCCTTGTGCTTTGCGCCACCTGCGCTTAACACACTGCACTACAGCCCGACTCCCCAATTTTTTCTTCTTTATTTCTGAGATGGGAGAAGGACAGCTGTAGAAAAGAGGAACACCGGGAGTCGGGCTGTAGCGCAGCGGGCTAAGCGCAGGTGGCGCAAAGCACAAGGACCGGCATAAGGATCCCGGTTCGAACCCCGGCTCCCCACCTGCAGGGGAGTCGCTTCACAGGTGGTGAAGCAGGTCTGCAGGTGTCTGTCTTTCTCTCCCCCTCTCTGTCTTCCCCTCCCTCTCTCCATTTCTCTCTGTCCTATCCAACAACGACAACAACAATAATAACTACAACAATAAAAACAACAAGGGCAATAAAAGGGAATAAATAAATAAAATAAAATAAATAAAAATTAAAAAAAAAGAAGAAAAAATTGTACTGAGGTCACTCCATGGTGGCATTATGCATGCATGAGGAGGCCCTGCGCTCCTTCCCCAGAACAGAAAGGAAGGAAGGAAGGAAGGAAGGAAGAAAGAAAGAAAGGAAATGAGCAGGTGGTGGTAGATAGCATAATCATTATGCAAAGAGACTCTCAAGCCTGAGGCTCTAAAGTCCCAGGTTCAATTCCTCAATCCCTATCACCATAAACCAGAGCTGAGCAGTGCTCTGGTGAAGAAAAAAAAGGGAAGGAAAATGAAAATACATAAGGATGGTTCTGGCAGAAGAGAGAATTTTCAAACCTAGTGCAAGGGGGGCCAAAGACAGACAAAGGCTTCTGTTGGGGGTAAGATAGGAATCTCAGCTGTGGGCAGATGAACAGGGAGAGTCACTGCCGGCTTTTCTCCTTGTCCTTCAACGCCCTATGCAAACGCTCCTTCCACCACAGAGCCCTTCATCCTCGCCATGGCTGCCCAGGGTTTGTGAGGGCCTGGCCACTAGCCCCACTGAGAACAGCCACATCCCGCCAGGACCTCAGACCGTGCGGCAGGAAATGGTACCCACAGCAGGTGCTGAGCTCAACACACCAGGCGTATTGTCATACATACCCTGAGTCCTCCTCTCTCATTCACGTCCTTCTCAGAGACATGGGTGAAAGCTGCCAATTTCTTTCTGAAAGGGTCCCCTGACTGGCCCAGGTGATATACCATTTCTTCTTTTCCACAAGCCAACCTGACTTCCTACCTGTGGCACTCTGGACTCCTGGGTGGGATGGGGTGAGGCGGAGAGTTTGGGTTTATTAGAAACTCACAAGGCTTATAATGAATCACACAAACTTAATATTAAGTGGCCCCAACTCTTAGTCCTTGTATGCTGGGCTAGACCATTCATTCATTCCTAGGTACAGAGTTTTGTGCAGTGAGGAGAGCTGACAGCGGCGGGCAAACAACAGCAGCGTCACTGGAGGCCCACCTGGACCTGTCAGGGCTCCTAGCAGAACCACAGAGGCTGATGCCAGCATTCTTCAAAAACAAACAAGCAGAAAAACTCTAAGACCCTCTCATATACCCACAGACTTCCAGGAGGGTTGAAGAGACTTCAGTACTAAGGCCAAGGAATCACACTGCTTGGACTCATCCCAGCCACGCTACTCACCAGCTGTGCTCCTTGGTTAAGTCATCCACCACTCTGAACATCAAGGTCTTCATCCAGATAATGGGAGTTAGGTAAGGAATTAGGTAAGGTTACACTGTGCTGTGCACTGCGGACAGAGCCTGCCAGAGTGCTCTGGAGACCTGTTAGCCATTTACAGAAGTGTTGGAAGCCATATCGCGAGTGCTTGAAGGCTAGAGAGCTGGCTTCAGCGCCTGGCAGTCCCAGGAGAGGGGATCCTTACAGTAGGTTTGGAATGCAGTTTCTAAAGCCGCAAGTAAGGCCCACTAGGCAGGGTGTGAAACCTGGGGGGATGGGGGTGAGGTGGGACAGTGCAACCACTGTTGGAAACTTCCCTACAAGTATACGAAGCCCTCCACACTCTTTGCTATTTGTTGACTTGGTACCAAGTGACTGATCTGACCGGTCTGGAGATAAGTGAGGGGGTGGCGGCTGAGAAGTACTAAGTGAGAAAGTACCTGGCCAGCCTGACAGCCCCACCCAGCCTCAAATCCAGCTTGGCAGCACCAGCTCCGACAGGCCAACCCCACCCATGAGCGAGGCAGGATCTCCTGGGCACGTATATACAGCACCCCATCCCTTCACTCTCCTTGACCAAGACGGAAAGAATGCCCCCCGGGGGCCTCCAACATGCTCCAGTGGTCAGAGGCAGAGATGAGGGTCCCCAGTCCAACTGCCCAGAAAGCAGAGGCAAGAAACCTTCACCTCTGTGCCCATGTGCAGAGGGTCTCTGTCTCCCTGAGATCTGCTACTGCTTTCATTCATCCAAGTGCCATGGTCTCTTGTGCTTGCCAGGAAGTCAAGGACCACAAGTGGGCTGGGCAGGAAGTCACAAGGGGAAGGGATTCTGGCCTCTGCTAGAATCACCCCAATTCTATTTTTTCTTTGCTTTTGTGTATTTAGTTTTATAATTTTTTTACTTGTTATTAATAGTCCAATTCTTTTAAAAAAGTATTTATTTATTTCCTTTTTGTTGCCTTTGTTGAATGAGTTTTTTTTTTTTTTCTAGTGAATTACCAGCTTCTTCTGGGAAGGACAGGTTTTTTTTTTTTTTTTTTTAGGAATTTCTTTTTTTTTAATATTTATTTATTTATTCCCTTCTGTTGCCCTTTTTTATTGTACTTATTATTATTGTTGTCATTGTTGGATAGGACAGAGAGAAAAGGAGAGAGGAGGGGAAGACAGAGAGGGGGGTTGAAAGATAAGACACTTGTAGACCTGCTTCACTGCCTGTGAAGCAACTCCCCTACAGGTGGGAAGCCGGGGGCTCGAACTAGGATCCTTACGCCAGTCCTTACGCTTTGCGCCACATGCACTTAACCCGCTGCATTACAGCCCGACTCCCGAAGGACAAGTTTTGAACCTGAAAACTCTTGTCTGTCGGTCTCAGAGTCCACAGGCAGAGCCACTACTCCAGCCTGGCAGTGTGTAATAGTCCAATTCTAACCACTACCTCTGGGTTCCAATTTTCAGATATCTGGACCTTTGATGTAGTAGTATGACTGGCAGGGGACAGATCTGCAGGGCTGTGCCCAGCAGAAATGAAACCCAGGGTGCCAATTAACCAGTTGGCAAGTAATTCTCCAGTTCCTGCCAAGGATGCAACCCTGAAAGCTTAAGATTGAATCAAGAGAGGAGTGACCCTACTAGATGCAGAAGCTGGCCTTGGGAGGAAGCTGCTAAGTGTGGACAAGACCAAAACGGACCCAGTAAGCAGTGGCTGAGGGAAAGGGGAAGAGGCCCAGTTCCTTTGAAAGAAGCCTGCTCCTTTAAGGCTCTCATAAAATAGCAGCAGCTACAGGGACAGCAACCACAGTTCTTCCTGTTTCATGAGTCCTTGTTGCATTCCAGACTTCGTGCTGAGCACTGTCTGCCATCTTGGGCAGCAAAACCGAGAAGATGGGCAGGATGAAAGAAGAAAAGGAGGGAGAGGAGGAGGAGAAAGAAGGAGAAGGAAGAGGAGAAAGAGGAGGAACAGGTGGAGAATAGCATGGAGAAAACCCAAGGTGCTTAACCTGAACCACCAAGAAGGAGAGAGAATCTGAATACATCCAAGCTACAGGATGAGGACAGACCAGCTGGAAAATCTGGGGATGGAGTAGGGAAGGCAGTAAGATACAGAATGCTGGACCTTCACCCAGACTGACCTGGGACAAAGAGAGGACCAAGCAGAGAGAGGGCTCGGATTTACGTACACTGGCAGAGCTACCTGGCCAGGTCCAGACCTGCCCATGTGCTGAGATCCTGGGGTCTTGGTTGTCAGGGCAGACAGCAGAGGCTACAAGCAGAGAAATGCTACCTCCCTCCTCACAGCTAGAGCTACCACTCACAGTATAGATAAAATGTGCCAGAGATCAAAAAATCAGTAAAGTCACAGGCCCCTTGGAATATAACTAAAATAGACCTACTAGCTTTTTCCAAAATGGAAGCCCCAAAACTCATCTGCTCTGTTCTTGCCTTTGCGTTCCTGACTATTAAACAATTTGTTCTGCTTTCTATCTTAGTGCTTTTTCAGACACCAAGTTGCAGATGTTACCACAATGCCAACCTGAATTCCCCGGACAGAGGACCTCACCAGTGTTCCCTGGAACCGCACCTCTCCACTACGGAAAGATAGGGACAGGCTGGGAGTATGGGTCGACCTGCTAACACCCATGTTCAGTGAAGAAGCAACTACAGAAGCCAGACCTGCCACCTTCTGCCTCCCATAATGACCCTGGGTCCGTGCTCCCAGAGGGATAAAGAGTAGGAAAGCGTTCAAGGGAGGGGATGGGATATGGAACTCTGGTGGTGGAAACTGTGTGGAATTCTACCCCTCTTATCTATGGTTTTATTGATTTTTTTTTATAAGTGAATTAATGACATTTTAAAAAATGTGCCAGAGATTGTACTAGTCTCATCTTGGAAAATGGTGAGGTCTCACCTAGATGAGAAGGAACTTGCATAGCTTGGTTACTTTGAGGTGCAATGGGAGGAGGGGGTGTTAGAACAGGAAGGTGCTGGGTGGGGTGGGAGGGAACAGATAAGTCATGCGTTCCTTGAGGGCCAACATAGGGTCAGGTTCTGAAGACCGCAGGCCAGTAGCCCCAGCGATGCTCACCTTGAAGCCTAGTGGAGTACAGCAGAAGAATCTATTCTTTTTATTATTATTATTTAAGAAAGGATTAATTAACAAAACCATAGGGTAGGAGGGGTACAGTTCCACACAATTCCCACCACCCAATCTCCATATCCCACCCCCTCCTCTGATAGCTTTCCCATTCTCTATCCCTCTGGGAGCATGGACCCAGGGTCGTTGTGGGTTGCAGAAGGTAGAAGGTCTGGCTTCTGTAATTGCTTCCCCAGAAGAATCTATTCTAAGCTTTCCCCAGTTCTTAGTTTAGAACACAGAAAGCTCTAAGGTTCTAGATTCAAGAGGAGGAGCTTTGCAAATTGTTGCAGTTATTTATCAAACAAGTACCTCTGGGAAAGAGCCAAGGCCCAGCCCTACTTAAAACCAGGGCTGTCTGGGCCAGCAAACTCTGGTCTCCCACTCCATCCCTGCCTCACTGATCAGGAACAGCACAGGGAGTTCTGGGAGCTCATTCCTGGCTTTACAAGGTGGAAGTCTTGGTATTGAGAAGGGGCTGTCTGACTTCAGTTGTTCCTCACCTACTCAGATGGCCTCCTGACCTCAACTCAGGAGAAAGGGCCAGTTGCTGAGAGGACAGAAATTCTCACTTCTTCCCTCTTCACCCGATACCCCTCAGGAGAGTCACCTTTCCCCTGAAGGACCCAGAGAAACCCCCACCTGGTAGAGACAGGCTGGGGGTATGGATCAACCTGCCAATGCCAATGTCCAGTGGAGAAGCAGCTACAGAAGCCAGAACTCCCACCTTCTGCCTCCATAAAGAATTTTGATCCGTACTCCCTGTGAGAGAGAAATGATAGATGACCAGAAGGCTCTGAATTCCAATTCCATCAGGACCCAGAGAGAGAAGGGGAAAGTGGGAAGGATACATGGATGTAGTAACAGGTGTATGTGTAGCTTGGAAAGGAGGAGAAGATGGGACCTTTAAAAAAATGGGCAGGGGCTGGGTGGTAGCGCACCTGGTTAAGCGACACATTACAATGAGCAAGGACCTGAGTTTGAGCCCCCAGTCCCCACCTGCAGGGGGAAAGCTTTGCAAGTGGTGAAGCAGGGCTGCAGGTGTCTATCTTTCTCTCCTCCTCTCTGTCCTCCCTTCTTCTTTCCATTTCTCTCTGTTATATCCAACAACAATGACAGCAATAACAACAATAATAATGATAAACAACAAGGGCAACAAAAGGGAAAAATGGCCTCCAGGAGCAGTGGATTCGAGTGCAGGCACTGAGCCCCAGTGATTACCCTGGAGCCAAATAAAATAAAAATAAATACAAATAAGTTTAAATAGGGCAAATCTATACAAATATTGACAGATAGTTGTAGAAATAATAGTTAGCCCATATCTGCAACCTTAGGAGAACTGCTGTAGATTGGAGATTCAGAACTCTGGTAGTGGGAATGGTGTGGAGTTATACCCCTGTTACCTTTTAATTTTGTAAATCAATGTTAAATCACTAATAATAAAAAAAATCAAAAATAAAAATAATAAAGTTTGGTCTATATTCCCAGAGGGATAAAGACTAGGGAAGTTTCCAGTGGAGGGGATGGGACACAGAACTCTGGTGGTGGGAACTATGTGGAAGTAACCCTCTGTTATCTTTCAATCTTGTTACTCATCATTAAGTCACTAATAATAAAAATTTTAAAAGTATTTGTTTGATGCTCAGCAATTTGTTTGGCTTCGTATGTTAACTCTCTTTTCAATCACCAGGTTCCAGATGCCACCAGGATGCTGGCCAGGCTTCCCTGGATTGAAGACCCCACCAATGTGTCCTGGAGCTCCGCTTCCCCAGAGACACACCCTACTAGGGAAAGAGAGAGGCAGACTGGGAGTATGGACCGACCAGTCAACGCCCATGTTAAGTGGGGAAGCAATTACAGAAGCCAGACCTTCCACCTTCTGCAACCCTCAACGACCCTGGGTCCATGCTCCCAGAGGGATAGAGAGTGGAAAAGCTATCAGGGGAGGGGGTGGGATATGGAGATTGGGTGGTGGGAATTGTGTGGAGTTGTACCCCTCCTACCTTATGGTTTTGTTAATTAATCCTTTCTTAAATTAAAAAAAAAAAGTATTTGTTTGATTAAAGAAAAAGGAAGTGGAAGAGAATTTTTTTTAAAAAAAGAAACACCCATCAGGGCTTCACAGAACCCCACCTGCACTCTCTTGTGGGTTCCTATGTGGAAGAGCCATGCCTGACACATGGCCTCACCAGCCCAGCTCTGACTCTCCCTACATCTGTCTTCACGGTGCCCCTCTGAAAACACCCTGGGGAGCCAGATCCTTTCTATCCACCCTGGGAGCCCCGAGAAAGATAGGACTAGGTCCCTGCTCAATAATTCGGACTTTATGCCCTAAACAAGTGTGGTCACCGCTTCAGGCCCGTGCCCCCATACCTATCACCCTATGTGCACCACCTCATCCGGAGCTGACAGCTCTTTCTCCCTGAACAGAGACAGACACACGGTCTCAAGAGTCTAAGGTCATGGAGCTGGCAAATTCAGGCTGATGACTAGAGCACATGTCTTGGACTCTTCTGGCTAGTAACTGCAATGCCTACGAGATGGGAAAATCCTTTGCTGTATTCTAACCTCTGAGAGTCACCCTTCTTTCCATGCTAAACTCATCCAGTTGGCCAGTGGCACGAACTTCAGTTGTGTCAAGTTCCCAGTGATGACAGATTCAAGAGATTCTGAGTGTGGGCCAGGTTCTGGGGCCCAGACTGATGTACCCTAAGTCAGATCTGCATGGCTACATCAGCTAGCTCCAAAGAACTCCCAGGATTAGACCTGTTTGAGTGAGGGCTCAGCCATGTCTCCATGGAGCACATGGGGTGACATGTTTTGATGACTGGCCTTCTGCCCAGGAACCAGGGTGGGTCATGCTTGGAACAGCTCCTGCCCCTTTCAACATGGGGCTAATGACTCAGAGCCCATGAGTAGCCTCCCACTCCCACAACTGAGATGACTATTTGACTTGCTTGGCACTAAGTCAGTCCCCCCCACCTCCAAATTCCCTCTGCTCCCCTCCAGGTAGGTAAGATGAAGGATGAAGAAGCCCCAACCTAAGACTTAGTGGGACTGAACCTCATAAGGAGTGAGACTCGGACTCACTGGAGTCAGGAGAGTTCCTCATGGAAGGGGCAGTCAGATAGACAGAGGACCTGACCAGTAAGGCCCTGCCAGGACCCAGGAGCCAGGAGCCACTAGCGGCTACTTCAAGCTTCACCACTTGTTCAGAAAGCCTCCACCTCTAGTTCCCTGGGACATCCTGAGTTCAGCTCGGCTAAGCCCTGGTTTCCGCGTGCATACACCGGGAGGCGATGCTGAGTTTGAGGAGCTTGGGGGGAGATGACAGGGAGTCCCCGCAGGGGTCACTGACCTTTAGGGCACACTTCTGCCCCGTGCGCCGGTGAAAGCACTCCAGCACCTTGCCGTTCACACCCAGACCCAGCACCTGCTTGGACAACTGGTAGTCATCGGTCACCGCATACTTCTTGGGCTCCCTCCGCCCCCCGAGGGCTGTGGCGCCCTCAGGGCCAAGTCCGCAGGGTGCACCTGGCGGGGCCGCGGGGACCCCCGGTTCCTCTGCCGGGTCTTCGTCCATGGCCCCCGCGGGGCGCTCAGCAGCCGCCCCAGCCTGGCGCGCTCAGGGCCACCTGGGGGAGAGGGGCAGAGCGAGTCCCGCCCGGCTGCCAGACACACCCAGCCCTGCGCCCCGGAGCCGGACTGGGCGGCGGGTGGCGACCACGCGGGACTGGGGGCGCGCGGCCCGAGCCTGGGGCTGGGGCTCAGGGCGGGGCGGGGGCGCGCGCGGGGGCGGGGAGCCCTACCTGGCCGCCGTGCACCGGCTGCTGGGCGCGAGGGGCGGGGACCAAGGCGACCCACGTGACTGCCCCCTCCCCCTAATCCGGCCGAGGGGCAGGGCCGGGTCAGCCTTAAAGGGCCAGGCGGCCCCAGCAGGTTCGGTCACGCCGCCGGGACAGTACGGGAGCGTGGCTGCCTGGGGGTGGCAGGGGGACCCCGTGAGAAGTCTGGTTTCTTTTGAAAGTTTGGGCTGCCACCCGCGTGTGTTCTCTGCACTCTGCCAAGGACCCTCCAGCATTACTCCTGAGACTTCCAAGGTGTTTGGGGTTTTTTGGTTTTTTTTTTCTTCCCAAAATTGTTTTATTAGAGAACTAACACAGACCCCCTGCAAGCGTCCACCCGGCTTTGACCTAGCACGTTATGATTGGGCCCTCCTCAATCGCTATCGAACAGGCCATGGCCGGTGCGCCGCTATGTTCCATCGCTGGGGAGCCAGAGACGACCCGAACTGCCCCTGCGGCTCCAGACAGACTATGACCCACATAGTCAACGACTGCCACCTCTCCAGATTCAAAGGAGGTCTCGAAACTTTACATCAGGCTCAACCTGACGCTGTTGACTGGCTACGGAAGAAGGGCAAACGTTAGAAGAAGAAGAGAACTAATAATAATTTACAAGATTGTTATTGTCACATGAATACAGTTTCTTATCTCCCCGTGATAGGTGCCTGCATACCACTCCTGCCACCAGCTAAAGTCCTTCTCCACCATGTCGCATTGGGTCCCCAGTGGCCTCTTAACACGCACCCCAGCCCCCACCCCTGTGCTGGACTTTGCTACAGCAGACTGCACCTGGTCCATGGTTCACAGGAACCTAGTGCCACACACAAAGACTATTTATTTGTTTATTTATTTACTTTACTTTACCAGAGCACTGCTCAACTCTGGTTTATGGTGGTGCAGGGGATTGAACCTGGGACTTCAGAGCCTCAGGCATGAGCATCTTTTTGCATAACCATTATGCTCTCTCCTCCATTCTGCACCAGAAACTTCCCATTAGGTTAAATCCATCAACTTTTTATGATCTGGGCATTTGGTGTCGTGTTTTGAGGTTCCTCCTCCCACCCCAGTGACAGTAACAGAGATTACACACACACAGACACACACAGACACACAGACACACAGACACACACACACACACACACACACACACACACACACCCCACACGCACGCAAATTTCTAGTTTGTGTTGGTCTTTTGAGTGAGTCCGTTTTCCCAGGCTCCTATTTAACAGACAAGGAAACTGAAGTCTCCTGAAAGAAACTTGTCTAGAATCACAGAGATGTTGTTATCTCCGTGGAAAAATCTTCACTACCTCTGTAATCCCCCCATTCCCACCCCCATCCTAGGTTGAGAGACCCAAATGTCATAGTTCAGTTGTAACTGGAAAATTGCTGACGTCGGACAGGATCCCTGCAACGGACTTCTGCTGCCATCTACAGTCCATAGACAGGACTGCAGGCACTGAGGCTTCAGTCACCATACCCCAGTACACAAGCGCTTGGATACTTGGGGTGCGGGTTCACGCTCTTCAAAGCAGCAGTCACTGCTGGAGGATGAGCTGCTGTGTGCAGGCACTGACTTTGGTGAGGGTGCAGAGACTCTGACCTATCTCCTTCAGGTTACTTTTAAACTATTGCATTTTTTAATCTTTATTTATTCACTTTTGTTGCCCTTGTTGTTTTTGTATTGTTGTAGTTTTTATTGTTGTTATTGATGTCGTTGTTGGATAGGACAGAGAGAAATGGAGAGAGGAGGGGAAGACAGAGAGGAGGAGAGAAAGACAGACACCTGCAGAGACCTGCTTCACTGCTTGTGAAGCGACTTCCCTGCAGGTGGGGAGTCGGGGGCTTGAACCGGGATCCTTATGCCCATCCTTGCGCTTTGCGCTATGTGCGCCTAACCCACTGCGCTACCGCCCGACTCCCTAAACTATTGCATTTTTTTAAATGAACTCTTGCTAAATTGTCAAATGCATTTTTAAAAAGTTGCTATGTTTTAATAAATTCAGACCACACAGAATTTTTTTTAAAAAGAAGTGTTCCAGGAGGTGGAGTAGTGGGTAAACTGTTGGATTATCTCTCTCTCTCTCTCTCTCTCTCTCTCTCTATATATATATATATATATATATATGTACATATATATATGTATATATATATACATATACATATATACATATATATCTATATATATGTATATATACATATATACATATGTATATACATATATATATGTGTATATATATATATATATACATCTATCTATCGGATAGAACAGAGAGGAATTGAGAAGGAAGGGGGAAAGATAGAGAGGGAGAAAGACAGACACCTGCAGATCTGCTTCACCATTTGTGAAGTGCCAGTGACCCACCTCCTGCAAGTGGGGACCAGGATCTCAAACCAGGAACCTTGCATGGGTCCTTGTGCTTAGTATTACAAGTCCTTAATTGAGTGCCACTGCTCAGCCCCCAAGTGTGGGGATTCTCAAACATGAGGTCCTGAGTTAGATCCTCAGAAGCTCATGTACCAGCGTGGTGTCTGGTTCTCTCTTTTCTTCTTGTCTTCCTACCTCTCTCAATAATAAATAAATAAATTTTAAAAATCAATAGCAATGCCTCTCTTCAATAATCAATAAGTACTAGTTTCCATAATCAATTCCAGGGCTTATGCAAGCACACTATTCTCTACATGGATGCATCACAGATAAATATCTTGTGGCTGCTCAGTTACCCAGGAGAGTAACAGTACACAATTTCCCTTGGCTCCATCAACCATCTGCCATATCCACTTGCACACTGATGTGAGAGTCCTGTATTGGGGGCTGGGCTGAGTTCAGAGTGTCAGATTCCGGGAGTAAAGGGATCAAGACCTTTGGAACAGTATACAGTGACGGAATACTGGGGATGTGCATGTGCTGACCTCTCCCCCCAATACACACACACACACACTCATTGACTTCCTCGGAGGAGGGGAGAGGAGAGATTGCATATGGTGAGAGTACAAAGACTAAATGAGTTAGACTTTGAGAAAGGCCCTGCTGTGAATTTTTGTGACTGTCATGATTGGGGAGGGGCAGGGAAGTCATTCCCTGGGGTTCAGAGGAAGTAGTCTAAAAGAAAGAATCTATGATGATTTGGCAAGTGAGACCACCAGAGGAATTGCCAGTGGGTGGCGGTGTGGATCAACAATCAGAGCAGAGGCTCATGGGAAGCAGCCAGGGCAGAAGAGGTGATAATGAGAAGTCCAACGGGAGCTACAATATGGAGTGAGGCAAGGCACACTACAGCGTGTGGGAAAGGCGTACCGGAGGTCATATTCACATAAGAAGGCTGAGGAGTAAAACCTACAGGGAAAACTTCACAAATTTCCCAGGGATATCAAACTCATGGTGCTCTGATACTGATGGACATGGGGACATGGAAGTTTCCCTGAGGACCTTAAAACAAGAACCTAAGGGGCTGGCAGAATAGCTCACCTAGGTAGTGTGTTGCTACCCGCCACCAAAGCCCTGTGTCCCCACTTTCCCATCTCCCAAAGATAACCACCATAGTTCCCACAAGTCTTAGAAATAGTTGGCTCGCTTGTGTGTGTGTGGAGTTCATGTGTATCAATTCTCTGCATTCTACACATGTGTGAAACCATCTGGTAGTTGCTTTTCATCTCTTTACTTATTTTTCCAAGTATACTCACTCACCTCCAATCCCATCCATTTTATCCCAAAGGACACAGTATCGTCTTGTGTCTGGCCCAGGTTAAGCTGGACCCTCACCACATTAAAGTGGTGCTATGGACTCTCCGACTCTCCCTCACTCTCTCTGAAATCAAAAACAAAACAAACAAGCAAAAAGCCTAGAACCTGAAGAATATCCAGGGACTTCCATGTCCCATGGGCCTGGAAAGAAAGTATGTAGGAGCAGGGCCTAGGGTTCCAAACTCTCTGTGCCTGTCCCCTTACCTATAAAGAGGGGACAACATGTGGTGAGTAGCCAATTAAAGCTAGAAATTACTGGGAACACCTGATACATAGTAAAGTATTCATAGTTAGAGGGAAGAAGTAGTATTTTGGGGTAGAGTTTGGGATTTGGGCCCCAGGGAGACCTAAGTATGAATCCATTCCCGTCCCTGCAACTATTTTCTGATCTCCTCAGAAGGCTTTATAGAGAAGTGGTCCCCTGAAGATATTTCTCATCTTGACCAATTTGTTTTCTCTGTACCAGGTAAATCAAGCTCTAGACTATTGGACCTGTGTATTATTCAGTTCTCTGAACTCTGCCACCTTCCTTCTGGAGACTGGGGGTACAGACCAGGCAGTGGGGGTGGAGTGGGCATGGACTCTCCCTACCCTCTTCTGAACTAGGGGTTGTGCACAGTCCCTGTGGTCTTTCAAGATGTGGGGAGGAGGTTTGGGTGAGGAGCACAGACTTCTGACTCAGTCTTGGGTTGCAAACTCTGACCCTGTTATTTCCTAAGAAAGCATCTTGTTCCCTAGAACTCTTGCCTTCGCATCTGCATATTGGGGGCAGTATGTCGTAAATGCTCCTTGTGAATGGAAGTGGGTGTCTGTGTTCTGACCTGATTACGTTATCTTCAGTTCATCTCTCGTGTATCTCGAGCGCCAAGTTTCTGGCACTTCTGGGAAACCCACCAACCCGGAGACACCCGTGGTTTGTGTCCGGAACCGGCTGGGGCTGACTTTCCCTCCCTCCCTGCTGTCCAAGTTTGATGACTTTCCTGATTACCCACCCACCCACACCACCCCTCAAACTCTTTCAGAGAAAACGTTTTCACAGGGATCCTAGTGGCTTCAGGTTTCATTATATCTGCAGACCTGCTGGGGCCTCCCTCTGAACCTTATCCCACCGCACCCCCCACGTCCAGCCGCCAAACCCCAACATCACTTCCACTCCCACCCCAATTCCCGCAGAGTGGGGGTGGAGGTCTAGAGTGCGGCCCCCAGGGGGCGCTTGCACAGGGGAGGAAAGCAGGTGACCTGGCCCTCGCATAAGCACCTGGTCTATCTACAAACAAATGAGCGCAGGAAGGAAGTCTCCAGGGCTCCAGCCGGGCCTTCTCCAACCAGAGCTTTCCCTCCAGGTCTCTTGAATAAGCTCCGCCCCTCTTGGCGCGTCAGCCTCCCGTCCTTGCGCTGCGATTGGTCTTTTCCGACCACTCGGTCCCGCCTCCTTCACTGCGATTGGTTTGCGCTCCGGGCCCCGCCCTACTTTCCTGGAAAGTTCTTGGAAATCAGTCAAAGGGGTTTCCTTTAGCGGCGCGATTGCCCCAGACACTCGGGCCATAGGCCCCCTCCCGACCCCCTCCCGAGCCTCGCTGCACACTCGGCAATTCTAGGAAGACTTCGCTTCCTGGAAGGGCTGGGACACAGAGGACAAAAGATTAGGCGGCTTGCCCCGCCCCGCCCCGCCCTCCCGGCCCGCCCCCTGCGCCCTCCCTCCGAGCCCTCGCCGCGGCTTCTCAGTCGCCGCCCGCCGCCCGTGCGCCCCGGTGGCCTTCCCCGCGGACGGACGGACGGACGGACAGACGGACGGACGGACGGGTCCGCGCCCCTTGGCTCCCTGCAGCCGCCGCCGTCCGGCCGAGTCCTAGCTCCAGAGCTGCCGCCTTCGCTGCCGGGACATGGTCCTCTGCGTTGAGGGGTAAGCGCAGGTCTCCGCCTCCGCCCGGCCTCTGCGCCCCCAACTCTGGGCAGTACCCGCCCGGGACGGCTGCCCGGGAGTGAGGGGGTTGCACAGGATGGAGGTGACTGAGCGGGGCGAGGATCTCGGGAGTGACGACTGGGAATGGTGACTCTGTTCCCCTGTCTGCTCCCAGGTGGGTCGGGAGACTAGGGGAAGCTTGGCAAGGGAAGGAACGGACAGTGGACTGAGCCTGGGTCCTGGCTGGAGCAGGTGGACGCGGCCGGTCTTGGACGGTGCGCCTCCAAGTCATGGCTCGTGTGCCCAGATCCCCCCTTGACCAGGGCTGAGAAGCGAGCTCTCTGCCTTCGTCCGTGTCCCTGCGGTTCTGCTGGTGACCTTGGACCAGCCTCTGCTCTGCTCAGTCTTCTCTGTCCTGCCGGGACTAGGCTGTTCTTAAGAAACCGATCTGATTCCCCTGCCTCTCTTCAGGCCGGCGCCTGCTGACGAGTAGCTCTTGGGAGAGACTGGGTTTGGTCTGTGAGGGGACTGGGGTACCCCCCTCCCGACCTCTGCGCCCCCACCTCTCCGCACAGCCTGGGATTACATTGTGAGAGGGACTTCGGGTTCTGCTTCCGCTCTCCCAGTCTCTCAAAGCCTTGTCTGGATGGAGTGGAAACTGATGAGACAGTGTCTTGGCTTCAGCTGAGCATTCTTGGCACATTCCTTCAGCCCAGCTCAGTGTTCCCTCCAGCCCACGAGTCTGATGCTCTCCAGGCTAACCTGACAGCAGCTCAGAAAGCTCCAGGAGGGGAGACAGGAGATGTGAGTGGGTGCTCTGTAACCAGAGAGCACTGGGTGGCCTGGTGACTGCTGTTAATCAAACCTGCATGATTCCAAGTGAGGGAAGGTGGAAGGTGGGACAAGGTTGAAATGTCCCTTGTTTTGAGCTCTCCTGCTCCTGGACAAAAGACCTAGAGGTGCTAGGAAGATCACACTCCTTTGTGTTTCCCTGGCTGTCTCTAACATCCTGCCTCTGAGTTTCAGAACTCCCCAACCATCACCCCTCTTCAGTGCCTCTCCTCCCACCCCTCTCAATTCTCGGATCCTACATTCTCTTTTACTTTAAGGCTCCAGCTGAAAATCCCCTTAGCACCTCAGGGCCAGTCAGTATTAGCTGTCAAGAAGCAAGATTTCTAAGACCTCCACAGACCAGCTGATGCCCTCCTGGGGGTAAAGAACAAAATTTCCCAACTATGAGTTTGGGCTGTGCTGCAGGGTGTCCTCTCTTGAGACTGAATTTGCCCCACTGGCATGTGTCCCCAGGTAGAACTTACGGGTTTGGTTTCATAGCAGATACATGGGTTGGGCTCCACTGGCCACTCACACTCAGACACCCTGTCTACCACCCCCACATGATGATGACACAGCATGGGCACACCATTCTCCAGAAACACAGTCTCTCACCAGGAGCTTGTGGGGATCAAGACATCCATCCACACCCAGACACCACGTCGCCCCAAAGATGCCCATGCCCACACGTGTCCTACTAAGTTGTCTGGCCAGGCCACCAGAGGTTCTGACCTGTCCATCCAGCTGCTTACTGTGCTCCTGGATGTCACCTGGTCCCGAGCTGTGCTCTGAACCCCAGAAGGCAGGCTACCTGCCAGTTCCTTGGAACTGAGCCTCCAGCTCCGTGAGTGGGGTTCCCTATACTTCAGCCAGGGTGGATGTGATGGAGTTTTAGGAAGGTTGCAGCCAGGGTTTTGTGGCTTCGCTCTGAGTAGTTGTGGGATACTAATTGGTTAGAACCTTCTGAAGGTCGCTGATAGCTTATGCTGTTGGACCTGGTTCCTGCTGCCAGTTCCTGCCCTTCTCTCTCTGCTTCATCTGCAACACCTGGCCCTGTTGACCCGTGCTGGCATCTCCAGCTGAAATGCCTCCCGCCTATCCCTTTCTTTAGCCTGGCAGACTTAGTTCAGGAGTAGGCATTCCTCCTTGGTATTCAACTTCCATGACTTTAGGTTATAAATTCTCCCTGAGGGCCAAGGTTTCATTGTCTTGGTGTCCTGTGACCCAGTAGTGTGCTAGAGCCAGAACTGAGACCTGCGAATGGACTTTGTGAGGATTGAGGGAGGACCAGTTGTCTGTTCCATGGGACCCAGGGTCGTACCCTGCCCTCCTCATCCTCAGGAAGCCCAAGGTCACCATGCTGGTTGGACTTCCCTTTGAGGGAAGCTACAGCCCATCCCTAGCCATCTAAGAACATGATATGGCCCAAACCCTCAGTGTTGGGCTGGTAGAGCCCCTTGGTGAGGGGAGGGAATTGAGGCCTGGTGAAGAGAAATGTTTGCATATCACAGAGCCTAGTAGGGCTGGCTTGCCAGAGAAGGATCTGAAATGAATACCCTTTGATGGGAGCTAATGTGGATGGCAGTTGGGACTTGTTAGTGCCTTTAGAGGCCATTGTCACCCCAGACCCTCAGCGAAAACAAGGTGCCTGAAGAACCAGAGAGACAGCTCACCGGGCAGGCTGACTGCATTGCCACATATGTGACCCAGGTTTGAGCCCCAGTACCACACAGAAGGTGTTATGGCAACGGAAGAAGGTTCAGTGCAGTAGTGTCTTTCCACATCCCTGTCTCTCCCTGTATCTTTGTCTGAATGGGAAAAAAAAGTAACCTAGCATGATGTAACCTAGTTACACCACACACACACACACACACACACACACACACACACACACACACACTATTTGGTGGGATTGTCCCAGTCTCAGCCCTAACCAGCATGCACCCCGATTCCTCCACCAAATATTTCTGCACATGA
Organism: Erinaceus europaeus; assembly: GCF_950295315.1. NCBI lineage: Eukaryota > Metazoa > Chordata > Mammalia > Eulipotyphla > Erinaceidae > Erinaceus > Erinaceus europaeus. The sequence continues at coordinate 96,266,426 of NC_080173.1, forward strand.
GGCAGGAGCTTGTGACCTCAGACCTCCTGCTGCAATCTTGATACCTCTCTGGTGGACCCCATGCAGACCCACCCTATGGCTCAGCCACTTAGTCAGCCCACCTCAGCAGGCAGAGTGTAAATGTGAGGCTTCTTTGCAGTGGCTCTTATCAGTGTGGTGGGGATATCAGTCAGCCGCTGTGAGCTAGAAATGCGGAGAAGGGAGTGGCCAGAGGAAAGTATTAATTATTGTTTAGTAAAAGCAGGAGGACAGAGAAGCCTCCTTCCAAAGAGGGCCCACATATGGGGGAAGCAGTCAAAGGGCCTTTTGTCATGACAAATGAAACGTGGGGTTGTGGTCTCATTGCCCTGGGTGGCCAGAGGAGAAATTGGGGTTCATAGACAGATGAACTGACCAGAGATCAGGTAGCCGGTTTGGAGTACAGAGAAGCGCTAGGAATGGGGTGATTGCAGGGCCTTCGCTCATGGCCCATCCACTTCCTTCTAGACCTTGTCCTTTGCTGGCTGTGGAGAGGACTGGGCAGCGGCCCCTGTGGGCCCGGTCCCTGGAGCCGCCTGAGTCTGCGATGCAGCCTTTACCTGCTGGGGCCTTGCTGGAGGAGGTGGCAGAGGAGACTCCAGCCCAGCCCGAGAGCGAGTCCAAGGAGCTGGACCCTGAGGAGGATCTGCTCTGCATAGCCAAGACCTTCTCCTATCTTCGAGAGTCTGGTGAGTCTGAGGAGGAAAGCGGACTTTTTCCGAGGAAGTCTGATGGGGGGGAGAGGGGGGAGCTCAGCTCTGCCAGTAGAGTCTGACCTGAGAGGCATGGCCCTGCCTAGGAGAGTCTGGTGAAGGCATGGCCCTTCTCAGTGAAGTGTGAAGGGAGGCAGAGCCCTGGCTGTTGGCTGCCCCCAGTTAATTTCCACTGTGACCAGTCTCTCCACCCACCCCTCCTCTTGCCTAGGTTGGTATTGGGGTTCTATTACGGCCAGTGAAGCCCGACAACACCTGCAGAAGATGCCAGAGGGCACATTCCTAGTTCGTGACAGCACCCACCCCAGCTACCTGTTCACACTGTCCGTCAAAACCACCCGCGGCCCAACCAACGTGCGCATAGAGTACGCCGACTCCAGCTTCCGGCTGGACTCCAACTGCCTGTCCAGGCCACGCATCCTGGCCTTCCCAGATGTGGTCAGCCTTGTGCAGCACTATGTGACCTCCTGTGCTGCTGACACCCGAACCGACAGCCCTGACCCTGCGCCCACCCCAGCCCTGCCCACCCCCAAGGAAGATGCTCCCGGGGACCCTGCGCTGCCAGCCCCTGCAGCCACTGCTGTGCACCTCAAGCTGGTGCAGCCCTTTGTGCGCAGAAGCAGTGCCCGGAGCCTGCAGCACCTGTGCCGCCTCGTCATCAACCGCCTGGTGGCTGACGTGGACTGCCTGCCACTGCCCCGGCGCATGGCTGACTACCTCCGACAGTATCCCTTCCAGCTCTGAGCCAGCTGAGCATCTTCCTAGCTTCACTCAGCCAGACCCTGGAGGGGACATGAACTGGACTCGGGCTCCTGCTGCCCCTCCTCCCACCCTCCTAAAACCTGCGTGCATCTGGCAGCTGGACCAGCAAGAGCCAGTAGGAGCAGGGCTGAGAGGGGTCACACACATGCGGTTCCACTGTGAGCCATGTGTCAGATGAGGGGGAGACAGGCAGGCCCTGGTCTCCCTAAATCTAGGTAGACTTCCCCAACCCTGGTTTCTCGGCCCATAGGGTGGGGCAGGCCCCCTCCTTCTAGCCAGCCTCTGTCTCAGGGAAGATGGCAGCCAGAGAACTGAGGTTGACAATGACAGTGTCCAGGTGGGGGAGCAGGCCAGACTGGGGACTACACAGTTAGATAGTATTTATTTATTTATTCTCTTTGGGGTTGGTCTCAGGGTGAACCAACCCCACTCTCTGCTCTGAACCCTGAGTGCACCAGAGACCCCTAGCTTGTCTGGTTCCTCCCTGCAGAGAGCCCCATCCTGAAACATGTGGCCAGGGTCCAAGACAGTCTTGGCACTGACCCTTCCCCCACACACACACACTTCGTGGATGTGTCCACCGTCTTGTGCCCCCAGCCCTGGGTTGGGAAAGTAGATGAGTGGACAATGAAATGGAACCAAAGAGTCAGCTCCCAGCAGAGCCTGCCTGGGGCCCTGCCTGCACAGAGCTGGTCTCGCTGTGGCGCAAACCCTGCAGGAGCCCATGCTTACCAGGAGGGATTGCTAGCTCCAGGGCTGCTTGATCTCTGCGGGGTCTGCTCCCCAAGGAGGAAGCTGTCTGGGGAAAGAGGAATTAATATAACCAAAAAAAAAAAAAAAAAGATTTTTTTTGGTCATCTTTTTTATTCCACTGGTTTTTCTGTAATGACAATAAAAGTGTACTTTTCGTGTATGGATCCCTCAGTGGGCCTCTTTGGAGTTCTGTCTACTAATTGAGTTTTCTGTACCTCGGTTTGGATACCTCACAGGAAGATTCCTCTGAACCTCATTAATAGTCTTCTCACCCTTATCTGAAGCTACTTCTCACCATCCTGTTTCCCTCGGCCTCAGACGGCCAGTAGTTGCCGATGAGAAGAGGGATATGTTGGCAGGTTCAGAGCAGGAAGATGTGAGGAGTGATGTGTTGATCCAGGGAGGCAGGAAAGGAGGCAAGAGCTAGGGGGGGTCGGGACATGGGGGGCACAGGGGTAGCCGTGGCAGAGAATGGAGCTGGGGTTGGGTGGGAGTGAGCAAGGTGTGGGTGAGGGAAGAAGGACAGTCCTGACTGGGCATGATGTCCAGGCCCAGCTGTCCAACCTGGCACCTTCCCTTTGCTGGCTGCAGGGCCTGATGGCACACCTCTTCCAGGTCACCATGACCCTGCCAGGGGATGACTGCAGTTCCTCCGTTCCACATCCCTGTGGCTGGGTCTCAGTCCCTTTGAGACTCCCAAAATACTTGACGTGATCTCCTACCCATCTGCTCCACTCCCAGGTGTGAGTCACCCAGTGAGGACGCAAGTGGACATAAGGGGTACTGAACCGGCTTAAGCCCACAGAGTAGTATGCGGAAGGACTCACCCTCCCTTCTCATATCTCTCTGCCCTATTGAATGAAAGGAAGAAAAATAAATAAAGGAAAAAATAGCCGCCAGGAACAGTGGATTTGTAGTGCCAGCAATAACCCTGGAGGCAAAAATCAAAGACTGCTGTGGCAAGAGGAAGCCCAGGAAAGTCTTTATTGTCACAGAGAGGCTGAGGTCACAGGAACCCTCTGGGTGCTGCCACTGATCAAGGGCTTAGCACCTAACAGCCCGGGCAGTAGGTCAAAATATAAACCATACTTCTCAGATGGGGAAATGGAAGTACAGAAGGGTCAAGGAACTGACTAAAGAAGTGAGCTCCAGAGCTAAATCTGAGGTGCCCATCTGAGGCTAGACTGACAAATGAGGTGGGAGCCTCAGACACTGTCTATCTCAGCCTCTCTGAGGGAACTGCTAGCTATTTCACACTTCTGCTTCTATTTTCTCTGTAAGTCTCCCTACCAGGGTAGCGTGCGGTGCTGTCTTTAAAGGGGGCTAGGGGGCTGGGAAAACAGCATAATGGTTCTTCCGAAGACTTTCGTGCCTGAGGCACTTCAGTCCCAAGTTCAGTCCCTAGCACCACCATAAACAAGAGCTAAGCAGTGCTCTGGTCTCTCAGTCTCTCTCTCCCTCTCAAAATAACATGCAATAAAGTAAGATTAAATAAAAACAAGGATCAGACAGGGCATGTTACCAGCTGCAGGCCCAAATCAGAGACGCAAGCCTGGCAGAAAATCGGGTCTTAAGTAATCACCCCAGGCTGGTCCTGAGTTAGTAAGGGGCTTACCCTGCCTGCACCGGTCAGGGAGAAGGACACGAGCCGTGTGTTGGGTGCACAGGACCCTGCACGGCAGACAAGCAGTAGTCAGTGCTGTTTCGTGGGCACTAGTGGACCCTCCTGAGGACAAAGCAGAAAACGAGCAAGGCATCATGCCCTTCTGGATGATGGGTGGGGAGTCTCTGGGTGAGAAACAAGTGGACAGACAGGTGCCCAGGTCAAATTTTTATTTCTTTGAGGGAGATGGAGACAGAGAGAAGTGTCACAGCACCACTCCACTATCCATGGAGCTGCTCCAAGCCACCCATGGTGCTCCCCTGTGGTGCTAGGGCTTGAACCCAGAGCCTGAAGCACAGAGTAGTGTGCTAAACTGCTGAGCCACTCCCCGCCCCTCAGGACAAGTGTGGGAAGTGTACATAAAGGAAAGCCAGGTGAGTCAGGAGTGGCCCTAGGTCAAGGGACACTGTCACCGCCAGGAGGATTGGGGAGAGGTCTGGAGGGACTGGGCATCTGAGCAGAAAGTGGAAGCTGGCTGTACAGACAATTCAGGGAAGCAAAGGAAGGTGGAAGGAACCATAAGTGCAACAGCCCTGAGGCAAGCACAAAGGCCAGTGAGGAGTTGGCACTGGATGCCAGGGAGGGCTGAGTGACAGATGAAGGCCACAGAGGCCACCGGGGCTGTGGGCTTGATCTTCACATGGTGGGATGACTTTTCAGAGACTAGCAGAGAAACGCTGTGATCTGATGTTCATTTTTAAGGGGTGAACCTGAATTGGGTGGGGATAGTTTTAGGAGCAAAAAGCTAGAAGGGTGGAGCGGGGAGGGAGAGGAGGCAAGAGCTACAGCATGGTGAGGGGGGGATGCCCCTCTGCGTTCTCTGCACAGTGGCAGAGTCATCAGAGATAAGTGGTGGCTTGCCCAGGGCCACAGAGCCTGTGGGGAGCAGAGACAGGCTGTATCTGGTAACCACTGTTGTGCCTGATTTCTAGGTGGCCGGTGACAAGTTGCTACAGGTGTGCAGTAGGAGAGAGGGGTGCCGGAGGACTTTCTGCAAGAGGGTGATAAGGGGCTGCTGCTGGGGCTAGACCCTGGAAGATTTTTCTAGGACATGGGGAGGCGTGTTTGGAGGTTGATCCTGTGTGATGGCCCTCCCTGGGCTCACAGTGCTCTCCTGAAACCACCTTGGGCCAGAGATGCCACTTGGTCATCCAGGACTCTCATCAGAGAGAGGTCTTGCTTCACTGCTTCACCCATGACCGCTGAGTGTCCCAACATCCCCTGGATCTTTGTAATCCTTGCTCACAGACCAGCTTTCACTCCACCAATGGGAGCAAACCTTGCTGGACCAGTGCTGGGCATGAATCTGACTGAGGCTGGGGCCTGGCAGGGTTGGCTGCTTTCCCAGGTGGCAACCCTCCTACCACGCATAGCTGTCCGAGGCGACATGGAGAGGCAAGAGGCCTAAAAAAAGGCTGAGCAAAAAGGCAGGACCTGGGGGCGGGGTGGGGTGTGTGTGCAGGCCTGGGCAGCTCTTGGGCACCGACCTGTTCAACCAGTTTAGTTTAAAGGTTTGGGTTTTGCCAGCATGAACTCTCCAGCCCCAAGCACAGGGCCCGGGTCCCCTCCTCAGCTTATGCCGGTGTCACAACCTCCCAAGGGTCATTCTAGGGCAGCATGCACGGGTGGGGGAGGGCTGGGTGGAGGCGGGGCCTTTTATCTGGGGTTCAAGATTAAAGGGGTATCTGAAGTTTAATCCTACTTAGCATCTGCCCCACCCCACTCTCCCCAACCTTTCTTCCAGACCGGACTGCTCAATTCTGGGGAGTTTCCTTCAGACTCACTGAACTCAGGCAGATTCCTTCAACTGTGACGTAAGGACAGTGACAGGGCCTCCCTCAAGGGGACATGGTAGGGAGGGTGTGACACGGCTCAGTCTGTTAAAGCTGCAGCTGTCATTAAAAGTACTCCTTTAGGGGAGTTGAGCGATAGTGCAGTGGGTGAAGCACAGGTGGCACAAGGACTGGCGCAAGGATCCCGGTTCGAGTCCCCGGCTCCCCCCCCCCACCTGCAGGGGAGTCGCTTCACAAGCAGTAAGGCAGGTCTGCAGGTGTCTGTCTTTCTCTACCCCTCTCTGTCTTCTCCTCCTCTCTCCATTTTTCTCTGTCCTATTCAACAACGACGACATTAATAACTACAACCATAAAACAAGGGCAAAAAAAGGGAACAAGTAAATAAAAATTTAAAAAGAGTACTCCTTTAATTTTTTTTAAATTTCATGAGAGACAGCAAGGCAAGGAGGGGAGGAGGGAGGGAGAGAGAGAGAAAGAGACCACAGAAGAGACACCAGAATAGCACTCTGGTGTATGTGGAGTGTAGCGTATGTGGAGTGTAGCTTCCAAACCCACTCTGCTTCTCTCCAAAAATCCCACCACACATACACATACAAACACACACACATACACATACAAACACACACACATACACATATACACACACACATATATATACATATACACACATATGCATACACATATATACACACATACATATATATACACATACATGCATACACATATATACACATACATATATACACACATATACACATATATACACATATATGTGTGTATACACACACATATACACACATACACACATATACGCATATATACACACATACACACACACTGTGTGTGATTTGTCTTCTTCAGTTCTGCCAGTGCAAATACTTACTCAGCCTGCAAAGTCTAACCCAAATATTGTTTTTCTAAGAATCACTCCCTAATTTCCCCAGTATTTAGTCACAACTCCTGTAGACACCCACCCTACCCTGGGGAATTTCCCTAGAACTTGTGTTCTCTCGGGTCTCTCCAGCCTGGAGAGAAAAAAAGACACTTTCCATGACAGATTCTAAACTGCCTGCCTTTCTTCCACCTTGTTCTCTCTCTCTCTCCTTCTCTCTCTCTCTTTCTCTCTCTCTCTCTCTCAATGCACACACATCATGCCTTCCATGAAAGTCCCCTGAGCAGGATTCCAATCTCAGCTTCCCCTCATACCACTCAGAGATGTCAGGCAAATAGTTTAGCCTCGTGGAGCCTCAGTTTCCCCATCTACCTGACAGAGATGACAGTGACTGACGTTCATACTATAGGTGGTTGGAAAGTAGCTAGGACTGACTGTGGGGAAACACAGAGTGAGTAGAAGCTGTCAGTCATCTATGAGCCAAGGAGATGTGGCAGACCCAGGGCAAGAGCAGGCTTTCTGTTGTGGCCTCAGTCTTTCTAATATTTATGCTCAATGGAAAGACACTTGTTTCCATGAACCTGGACTGAGTGGAGCAGACAGGGTTGAGAGCATAGGCGGTACCTCTGAGGAAACTTGAGGCTGCCACAATTCCCTGGGAAGTCCTCTAGGACTGTTCTATCACCAGTCTACACCAGTGGAACCAGACTCTCGGGGTGAAGTGGGAGGAGAAGTAGAACCCAACAAAGAAAAAATCATCTCCAGGCAGAACTCTGCTCCAGGGGCTCTCCCCACAGTCAGCCTGGCCCTGCCTGTGCCCAGCATTGGGATCCTGCTCCATCAGGGGTGGGGCTGGCACTCAGAGTCGGAACTCAAGATTTGCTTTTATTTTTTTTGCTACCAGGGTTATTGTTGGGGCTCAGTGCCTGCAATATGAATCCACCACTCCTAGTAGCCATGGCTTCCTCCTCCTCCTCCTTTTTTTAAAACAAAATATTTATTTATTCTCTTTTGTTGCCCTTGTTTTATTGTTGTAATTATCACTGATGTCGTTGTTGTTGGATAGGACAGAAAGAAATGGAGAGAAGAGGAAAAGACAGAGAGGGGCAGAGAAAGACAGACACCTGCAGACCTGCTTCACCGCTTGTGAAGCGACTCCCCTGCAGGTGGGGAGCTGGGAGCTCGAACCAGGATCCTTACGCCGGTCCTTGCACTTTGCGCCATGTGCGCTTAACCCACTCTCTACCACCCGACTCCCATCCTTCTTCTTTTATTTGATAGGACAGAAAGAAATTGAGAGAGGGAGGAGAAGACAGACAGGGAGACAGAAGAAGACACCTGTAGACCTGCTTTACTGTTCATGAAGCCCCCCAACTCCACCCCGCAGGTGGGGAGCAGGGGTTCCAACCTGGCTCTTTGTGAATAATAATTGTGCACTCAACCAGGTGTACCATTACCCGCCTCACCCCTTCCCCAATATTTGCTCATTTTGGGTATTTTTGTTTGTTTGTTTGTTTATCTCCAATGTAACCCTGGGGCTCGGTGCCAGCACTACAAACTCACTGCTCCTAGAGGCCATTTTTTCCATTTTATTAGAATGGACAGAGAAATTGAGAGAGGAGTGGGGGAGAGAGGGAAGGAGAGATAAAAGTGGACACCTGCAGACCTGCATTGCTGCCTGTGAAGCTTCCCCCTGCAGGTGGGGAGTGAGGGCTTAAACACAGATCCTTGCACAGGTCCTTGTGCTTAGTACTATGTGTGCTTAACTGGATGTGCCACCGACTCTCCCTCTCCCCAAGATTTGTTCTTAAAACTCCTTTTCAGCCCTCAGTCTCCTCCCAAGAAGCAACTGTACCTTTCCCCACTCTACCAGATCCAGTGTGGAGCAACAAAATTGTGTGTGCGTGTGCATGTGTGTGTGTGTAAGCATACGCGTTGACCTTTCCACTTGGCCAACATTCCTTTGTTTTTCTCAGCAACTCCGGGTGGGAGGAGCTGCTGTGAGAGCAGGTTCTCAGGAAACTTTCCCTCCAATGTCCCTGAGGCATGGAGCCCAAAGAGACAGCAGAAAAGAGGGCTTGTCCGGAAGGAGCTGACACGTAGGGCAGTTAGACTGTGGCTAAGAGCAAGGACAGGCCAGCTAGCAGAGCACTGTCAACTCAGGGTCAGCCTGCTGCACCTTGGCTGTCCTTGCCAGGTTAGCATCGTGCGACAGTGAGGAGACAGGCTGAGCTTCAGGGGGCAAAGCCCAGTGCACCCTCGCAGGCTACTTTAGCTTTGGGAGTCACATGGCTCAAAGCCAACAGGATACTGGGACTGCTGTGGGCAGACCACAGAGCTCAGGCCCACCCCAGCCTCTGGGGGACAGCCTCACCTCTGGAGGAGCAGCAGCCAGCAGTGGGGACAGGAAGGGCTCAGCCTGGCCCACGTGGGTGTGGGGAGAGCCCTCTGACAAATTTCTGTCCAGTGTGTCCAGGAGAGTGTCTCTACTGCCTGCTACTTCCTTGTCCAGAGTCAGTGAGTGCCCCGATGGGGGCTGTGGGCACCCCACTTCTCCTCTGAGTATCAATGGATGAACTTCAGGGTGCTGGACTCAAAGAGGGTCCCTGGGCCTTGCAAAAGGCAAAAGAGGCGAGGCGTGGACATCCCTGCCCCCACGGGTGAGGTGTTTTCACTAGAACCGCAGCAGCTGCGGCTGGAGGCCTCTTCCCAGGAAGAGCAGAGTGCCTCTTCCAAGAACTCAGAGGAGGCCCACAGGCTGGGGAGGAGGGAGGGAGCGGGGGAGTTAATTTTAAACCAAACAGCCTTCAACGCTTCTCAGGAACTGGTTACTCAACTTGATCTGGCAGGTCCCAGAAGGGTGAGCAGGCCTGGTGCCAACTCAGAGGTGGCGGGTCTACAGGACACACCCAAGAGGGAGGTCCAGTAACCTTGAGGGTAGTTGGACCCTGTCCTTGACCATAAACCAAGACCTATCACCTTCAACCCCACCTCCTCTCTGCCAACTTAGTCAGGGTGGAGGGTGGGGGAGGGGTTACTTCCTCCCTCCTAATTAGGCCAGGGGGAAATTATAAGACGATTAAAGCATCTTGTCCTGCAAGGGCCTCAGGACTGGCCCATTCCCTCTCCCCCTCTCAGGACCTGCCTTCCTGCCCACTGGTCTATTGGTCTGGAGCTTATCTGAGAAAGACTTGCCCTCAACTAGAGCAAGGCCTGCTATTTGCCTGGGAGATGGGACCCTGGAGTCCTGGGAGAGAGATACAGAGGACAGAGGGCAGCAAGCTGGACTCCAGGCCTGAACCTCCTGTGTTCAGGAAGGCTCTGCTAAGTATTGGCCTGCCTCCTGGCTAGCGGGAAGCAAGTGCCTTCTTGTGTGTACGCTGAGCTCCTGTCCTCCACCCAGTGTGGCATCCCCTCCCCGCTGGCAGTCTGGGCCCACCTCCCAGTGCCTGCTCCCTGCAGAGGCCCCTCCCAAAGCATCCATTCATTGCCTGTCCAATGAGATTCCTGCAGTCAGTCTGGTGCCTGACATTCTAAGAAAGGGTCCTGAGAAAGTGCTGTGACAATTCCTGAAACCAGCACTGCTGGACAAGGGGACACTTCTTAGAATCTCTTGACCACTCAAAAGAGTGAGGCTCAAGGGTCAGGCAGTGATGAGAGATTTATAGGTGGAGAGGAGGGAGGCTTGCTGAGGCCTCAGCTTGGTTCCTTGCCACCTGGGAGCCCCCTTACTTCAGGTGCCTCCTTAGACTCCCCTATCTCAGCACCAAGTTTGTTACCGCCCCCCCCCCCCCCAGCTCTCTGCCAGGGTAGGCTCACGTCCAGCAGGCCTCTATGGTACTCAGTTTCCAGCCCAGGGACAGGTACAGAATGAAAAAGCAGAAAAGGTGGGGGAAAGGGGATGCATGCCAAGGGGCAGGGGAGAGGGCATCCGGTCAAAGGAGGGTGTTCGACCTGAGTGTGTATGGTCCAGGCTGGTGCATGCTGAGATTTGAAGGACAGAAGGTTATAAGCAATGCCTGGCCCCACTCTCTGAGCCCGAGTGTCTGCTGCTCCTTCAGGCCAGTCTTTCCCCTGCTGAGTCTCCCCTTTAAAACAGCGAAGGTATGAGGGGCCAGGCGGTGGTGCACCTGATTAAGCACACACATTAAGTGTACAAGGACCTGGGTTCAAGCCCCTGGTCCCCACCTGCAGGGGAAAAGCTTCACAAGTGGTGAAGCAGGTCTGCAGGTGTCTCTCTGTCTCTCTCCCTTTCTATCTCTCCCTCCCCTCTCAATTTCTCTCTGTCCCTATCTAATAATAAGTAAGTAAGTAAATAAATAAATAAATAAATAAATAAATAAAATCTTTTTTGAGAAAAGGAACAGCTAAGGCACAAGCCCCATCAGGGTATTCCTGTGCATAGCCCAGCTGTGAGGACCTTGAGCAAGATGGAGTGTTTTCCCATTAGAAGAATCCAGAGGAGAGTCTGCATGTGGGTGGGTACTGAGTCTACATCTGCCTCCTGGGGACCCCTAGAGACCCTGTGAGGGGTGTGGCTTGGAGTCTGAGTTAGAGCCCAGCACCACTTCTGGGGGAGTAGCTATTAGTCTTCCTTTCAAAGCACCAAGAGCAGTATCATTAAGGGCTTGAAATGACTGGGGTTTGAAGGTAAGATCGGTCTCCTCCCTGGCTTGTGGGTAAGTGGCCCTGGGACACTCAGCACCTGCTTGTCTCCATAGGAACAGAGGCTCTCCCTGGCTGAGGCTGAGACTGGACAGAGGATAGGCAGAGACCTGCCTCTCTCCTCATGCCCTTAGGTGACTCCTTGGCTCTCACTGAATCCAGCTTCAAGTCTGTTCTCCCCAACCCCAACTGCTAGAGAGAGAGGGGCTCTCAGCCCCTCTTCAGGGGTCTGCCTGGGGCTGCGAAAGGCTGAGACCCAGCATCTGTCTGGGCTATGACAGAGATCCTCTGGGCCCTACAGGAGGATGGTGGGACAGCCTAGGGACAAGGCTTGTCACTGCCCATACACGCTGCAGCCCCAGTTCTCTGGGGACCTGAGGCGGCAGGCAGGGGGTGGGAATGCTGTATTCTCTGTTACTTAGCGTCCCTGGCACCCAAACTAGGATAAGTTGACCTTGACTGGAAAGAATTTGCATGGGAAGAACTGAACCCAGAGCCCACACAGCCTGAGTGGGAAGAAGCACGATATGGGTCACATCTCCTGGTGTTGCAGAAATCACCCCCAAACATGAGACCAGAACTGGGTGTGGTGAATAAGAGGAGTTTAATACACCGGTAGGTAAGAGATCTGGATCTCTCCAGGAAGTTCTCTGCCCCGAGCAAAGAGAATGCAGACACTGGCACAATGCAGGCACATGCTCTTGGGCCCTGGTGCTAGCTGGAAACGGGGTTCTTTTTTTAACTTATTTATTTTATTTATTTATTTTCCTTTTTGTTTTCCTTGTTTTTTATTATTGTTGTAGTTATTGTTGTTGTTATTGATGATGTCCTTGTTGGATAGGACAGAGAGAAATGGAGAGAGGAGGAGAAGACAGAGAGGGGGAGAGAAAGACAGACACCTGCAGACCTGCTTCACCGCCTGTGAAGCGAAGCCCCTGCAGGTGGGGAGCTGAGGGCTTGAACCGGGATCCTTAGTCGGTCCATGCGCTTAGCACCACCTGCGCTTAACCCACTGTGCTACCGCCTGACTCCTGGAAACGGGGTTCTTATCTATTCCAGCTAGGCTGGATTCCTCCCTAGCTGTCCTGCTTAGTAATGTGGAGGGAGGCGGTAAGGTAGCTGCAGTCACTGATTGTTGTGAGACCCATCAGGCACAGAGGAAATACAGACTTAAGCTAAATGGCCCTATATCACAGAGGACATACCAATTTCTACCAGGCACAGAGGTTAAAATACCTACATAGGGTGAATCAGGAGAGTGTGCGCTCTGTGTTCATTTGTTTTTCCATTGCACTGGGATTTCAGGGGCTGCTGGTGCCGAGACATAGGTGGGTCTGAACTTAATCTCCATGATCTGTGTCACGAGGCCTCTCACAAGAGGCCCCTCTGATAATGGGAGTGATCTTATCACTTACCTTATGGGTCTATTGTATGGAGTAAGTATGTAGATTTGGTGGGGTTTTTTTTAGCATCTTTTTTTCTTAGCACAGCTTAGGTCTCACCGCACCTCTCCAACTCCCCCTTGGAGCACGTTTTCTTTGGCTCTTATCTCAGCAAAAGCCCCTGCATAGTGCTTGCTCTGAGCCCCAGCAAAAAACCTGGAAGCAAAAATAACAAATAAATATTTTACTTATTTTATTTATTTATTTTCCCTTTTGTTGCCCTTGTTTTTGATTGTTGTTGTAGTTATTATTGTTGTTGATGTCGTCGTTGTTAGCTAGGACAGAGAGAAATGGAGAGAGGAGGGGAAGACAGAGAGGGGGAGAGAAAGACAGACACCTGCAGACTGCTTCACCGCCTGTGAAGCGACTCCCCTGCAGGTGAAGAGACGGGGGCTCAAACAAGGATCCCCATGTGGGTCCTTTGCGCCACATGCGCTTAACCTGCTGCGCTACTGCCCAACTCCCTACTTATTTTGTTTTAATAAGAGACAGATACACACACGGGGATTGGGGGTGAGAGAGAGAGAGTCCAGAGCACTGCTCAGTTCTGGTTTCTGGTGGTGCTAGGGATTGAATCTGGATTTAAAAATATATATATTTATTTATCTCCTTTTGTTGCCCTTGTTGTTTTATTGTTGCAGTTATTATTGTTGTTATTAGTGCCGTCATTGTTGGGTAGGACAGAGAGAAATGGAGAGAGGAGGGGAAGACAGATGGGGAGAGAAAGACAGACACCTGCAGACCTGCTTCACCACTTGTGAAGCGACTCCCCTGCAGGTGGGGAGCCAGGGGCTCAAACCAGGATCCTTCTGCCGGTCCTCGCGCTTTGCACCACTTGCACTTAACCTGTTGCATTAGGGCCCGACTCTCGAATCTAGTTTTTTTTTTTTTTTTTGTCGTTGTTGTGGTTATTTTTATTATTGTTGTTACTGATGTTGTTGTTGTTGGATAGGACAGAGAGAAATGAAGAGAGGAGGGGAAGACAGAGAGGGGGAGAGAAAGACAGACACCTGCAGACCTGCTTCACCGCCTGTGAAGTGACTCCCCTGCAGGTGGGGAGCCGGGGGCTCGAACCGGGATCCTTTCGCTGGTCCTTGCGCTTAGCCCCACGTGCGCTTAACCCGCTGCACTACCACCCGGCCCGCTAGATTTTTTTTAAAGTTTAAAGCAAGCTACACACTGCTAATACAATATGTTCTATTCTCTCATTCCGCAAACACACTTTTATAAGAATCAAGATCTATAAATATAAAATCTTTATATATCTGAAAGTAATTTAGAAATATTAGAGGGTGGGGAGGCTGGCATAGTGAATCAGCGAAAGACTATGTTGCCTGAGGCTCTGAAGTCCAAGTTCAATTCCCAGCACCACTCTAGCCCAGAACTGAGCAGTGTTTTATGGAAGAGGAAGAGGAAGAGGAGGAGGAGGAAGAAGAAGAAGAGAAAGAAAGAAGGGAGAAGAGTAAGTCGCGCGTCAGAGATGACTGAGCTTAATGACTTGGTCATGAGTCCAGGAACCCACTGATGAACCCAAGGTTTAAGGGGCAAGAAAATAGGGGCCGAGTGGTGGCGCACCTGGTTAACCGCATGTATGACAATGCGCAAAGACCCAGGTTCAAGCCCTCGGTGCCCACCTGCGGGAGGAAAGCTTTGCGAGTAGTGAAGTGGTGCTGCAGGTTTCTGTCTGTCTCTCTCCCTCTCTATCACCCTCTTGATTTCTGGTAGTCTCTATCCAACAAATAAAGATAATTTAAAAAACATTTTAAAAAGGGGGGCAAGAAAATAAAGACAGGGGGCGGGAGGTGGTGCACCAGGTTAAGCACACATAGTAGAAGTACAAGGATCCCGGTTCGAGCCCCCGGCTCCCCACCTACAGAGGGGTCGCTTCACAAGCAGTGAAGCAGGTCTGCAGGTGTCTATCTTTCTCTCTTCTTACTGTCTTCCCTCTCCTCTCAATTTTTCTTTGTCCTATCAAGAAAAAAAGGCCACAGGAGCAGTGGATTCATAGTGCAGGCAATGAGCCCAGGTGATAACCCTGGAGAAAAAAGAAAAGAAAAGCAAAGAAAGACAAGCCTAGGTTCAAAAGGCATTATACATCTATTCTGTAACATTGACTATTCTTACTTTTATTGTAGGAAAACCACTGATTATGTTGGCATTATAAATATTTTCACATAGCTATTATTCCATTGGCAGTAATGGTTTAAAAAAGAGCACAATAAAATAAAATAGGTGCAGGTGGCGCAAAGCACAAGGACCGGCATAAGGATCCCGGTTCGAACCCCGGCTCCCCACCTGCAGGGGAGTCGCTTCACAGGCGGTGAAGCAGGTCTGCAGGTGTCTATCTTTCTCTCCTCCTCTCTGTCTTCCCCTCCTCTCTCCATTTCTCTCTGTCCTATCCAACAATGACAACAACAATAATAACTACAACAATAAAACAACAAGGGCAACAAAAGGGAATAAATAAATAAAATAAATATAAAAAAATCAAAAATATATTTATAAAAAAAATAAATAAATAAAATAAAATAAAATAAAATAGGTGGGGAGCACTTAAACATTTAAAGTATTTTAAATACATTCCAAAAAGTGATTCTCAAGTAGCCAAAAATTAGTTTTAAAGAAAAAACTAAAAGGCAAGTACAGATTATAAGTTACAGAGAACTGTCAATTTTTAGGTCAAAAGGATGTAAAACTAATTTTTACTTAACTATTTGAAATACTTTTAAAGAAATAAACCTTCCCAATTCTCATTTAAATCCAACAAACCCTTAAGCAGCTTCATAACCTCCCTTCACTTCTGTGGACTTTGAATAGTTTTGTTTTGAGTGGGCATTAGGGCTTGTCATGCTGTGTTAGAACCGGGCTGGGTCTCCAGTGAGGTTAACACTCCTTATCACATTTATCACTGAACTGGTCATTTGCGTATCTGTGGGGAAAAGTGAGTCCATTTCAGGCAACCACCAGGATTTCTGGATAGGTTCCATACTTAAACCCTCAGAGTCCTTTAGAGCACTTCACCAGCTTCAATTCTAGGTGAAAAAACAAAACAAACAAACAAAACCAGAACTAAAATTCTTCCTCCACCATTTGCGGAGCAAATCTAGAGGGGAAACACATCAGAAATCCATGGATGCCTGCTGAGTGCTTTGTTCAGAAGCAGGAGTCCTGAATATAAATCATCTATTTGGGGTGGAGGGGCCTTGGAGCATCAGCCTGGAGTTAGGAGACAGGTGCTGGCAGAGACACTAACTGCTCCCTTTCCAAACAATCCTTTCAAGAGTGATTATTCTAATGATCAGTCTTAGAAGATTTGTTTAATATCTGGTGCAATAAGGATATCATCTCCCTCCAGGGCAAAGGTTGGACAGGTTTATTCTTCTTCTTCTAGTGTTTGCCCTTCTTCCGTAGCCAGTCAACAGCGTCAGGTTGAGCCTGATGTAAAGTTTTGAGACCTCCTTTGAATCTGGAGAGGTGGCAGTCGTTGACTATGTGGGTCATAGTCTGTCTGTGGCCGCAGGGGCAGTTCGGGTTGTCTCTGGCTCCCCAGCGATGGAACATAGCGGCGCACCGGCCATGGCCTGTTCGATAGCGATTGAGGAGGGCCCAATCATAACGTGCTAGGTCAAAGCCGGGTGGACGCTTGCAGGGGTCTGTGATGAGGTGTTTGTTCTTTACCTCATCTGACTGCCAACTCTGTTTCCAAGAGACTGGAACAGAGAAGTTCAGTGTAGGCATAGGGGACCAGATTGGGTGACGAGACGTCAAGCATTGGACAGGGTGGGCGAAGATATCCGCGTATATTGGCAGGTCCGGTCGAGCGTAGACGTGGGAAATGAACTTAGATGCTGCTGCATCTAATACGAATATCTGGCGGGGCAATGTTGCTAAGAACTGGCAGCCATGGAACCGGGGTGGAACGGATGGTTCCAGAAATGATCCTCATGGAGGAATATAATTTGGAATCGACCAAGTGGACATGGGGGCTACGGAACCATACTGGGGCACAGTATTCTGCAGTGGAATAGTATAATGCCAGAGATGATGATCGTAGTGTGGAAGTGCTCGCGCCCCATGAGGAGCTGGCCAGTCTTGCAATGATGTTATTCCTCGCGCCCACCTTTGCTGCAGTTTTTATGAGATGTTCGTGAAATGACAGGGTGCGATCGAGAGTAACGCCAAGATAGACTGGCTGGGCTTCATGCCGGATTCTCGTATCGCCAAGCTGCACATTAAGCTCACGCAAGGCCGAGGCATGGTGTAGATGGAAAACAGATGATACCGTTTTTGCAGTGCTAGGGATTAGTCGCCATTTTTTACAGTAATCAGCTATCAGAGACATGTCTTTTGTGAGTGTTTCCTCGAGGATGTCGAACTTGGATGCCTGAGTTGCACAGCAGATGTCATTGGCGTAGATGAACTTCCTTGAAGAAGTTTCTGGGAGGTCATTGATGTAAATATTAAATAGCGTAGGAGCCAGAACAGAGCCCTGGGGGAGGCCACTTGAGACAAGTCTCCATCTGCTAGACTTGTCACCCAGATGCACCCGGAATCTTCTGTTTTGGGATGCATTGGATCGACCTTCCCGTGGTGCATCCTGTGAGTACCCATTCATTGGGGAAACTGGCGATCCTTCCTAGCCGACTGAATCCACATGGATCCTAGTCACTTTCAAAGCCAGCAATTAGCAGCTCCTGACAGGTTTATTTGTAGCCTTTTCAAAAGAAGATTTGGGTTCTCTTGAAATGCAAATCCCTGTGACTGCAGGCGTCCTTGGCTCCTGATTGGATCACTCTGGGAGAACTGGGCTTCAAGGAAGTGGCACAAGAAAAACTGATCCTGAGACCAGGATGTGCACACCTGGTTGAGTGCACATGTTACACAGTGTTCAAGGACCTGGGTTCAAGCCCCCAGTCCCCACCTGAAAGTGGAAAACTTCACAAGTGGTGAAGTGTTGCTGCAGGTATCTCTGTGTTTCTCTCCTTTTTCTTCCCTTTACTCTCGATTTCTCTGTTTCTATCTGATAAATAAAATATTTCTTTTAAAAAGGGGGAAATGCT
This sequence comes from Erinaceus europaeus, assembly GCF_950295315.1. NCBI lineage: Eukaryota > Metazoa > Chordata > Mammalia > Eulipotyphla > Erinaceidae > Erinaceus > Erinaceus europaeus. Next base: position 96,284,187 of record NC_080173.1, read on the forward strand.
GGGAGTCGGGCGGTAGCGCAGCGGGTTAAATGCATGTGGCGCAAAGCGCAAGGACCGGCAGAAGGATCCCAGTTTGAGTCCCCAGATCCCCACCTGCAGGGGAGTCGCTTCACAGGCGGTGAAGCAGGTCTGCAGGTGTCTGTCTTTCTCTCCCTCTCTGTCTTCCCCTCCTCTCTCCATTTCTCTCTGTCCTAGCCTGTTGTTAAAATTCGGAGCTAGCGTCGCAGCGGTAAACAGAGACTCAAGGACACACGGCTGGGCAGGGAAGCTGTATTTCTTTATTCAGAAACAACGATTCATAAACTAACCCAAACTAATCACCAAACAGAACTCTCTTGCATCTTTCTCACATGGTGGCGCCAAGAACTCTCGAACTCTGGAACTCTGGAACTCTCTCGGGGTTCTTTGGGGCGGGGACAAGAGGGCCCTCGAAACTAGCAGGACTGAACCAATTTTCTTGGCAGGGGGAGAGCTAGAACAACCCAATGTAAAGCATACAACACTAGCCAACAACGACGACATCAATAACAACAATAGTCACTACAACAACAATAAAAAGACAACAAGAGCAACAAAAGGGAAAAATAAATAAATAAAATTTTAAAAAAAAATAAAAAGGGGGAAATGCCATTCTACAGTGTTACTGTGTGTATTAAATGGATTTTTATTTTAGAAGTCTCTTGCCTCCTGCTAACATCCTTGAGAAATATGCAAATAACTTGCTAGCTTGCACATTGGGTAAAAATCTCAGAGCCTCCCCAGTTCCTGATTCAGAGGCCTGGGGAAGTGAGCCAAGGAAGCTCAAGCAGGTGTGGTGATAAGCCACTTCCCCCTGCTGACTACCGAGGCTTAGTTCTCAGGCAAATCACCCCTCAGGGTTGTTCCACCTCAAACTCCTGCCCACCCACTCCTCACTGGCTCAGAGGCTGAGTGAGTTCACAGGGCTTTCGGTTACTTGTCAAGCTGGCGTCTGCCTCAGAGAGAGCCTCGCACTGAGCGTTGCAGCTGCTGTGTGGGAACATTTGTGTGAGGGGATGTATGCTGCTGGGGCTCCACCGCACTGTGGGCTCTGAGTGAGCTGGGCCTTATCTGATCACTGCCCACCCCCAGTGCTTGGCACAGTGCCAAGCACACAGTACATAGCCTGAGAACAAGTATCTATTTCCCTGCCCTGTCCTAGGTCACAAGCTCCTTGAGGACAGTGACTGTCAGCTCTCCTTTCATATTTTGGTACCAAGAGTAGGCTTGGCAACCAGAAAATACTCACCGAGGGTTTGTTGCATCATTTATGCAAATAAGTTTCTAAAATAAACTAACAAAAACTCTGAGTCAGGGGGGAGTAAACTGGGCCATCTGTAGCAAGACACGGGTCCAGTATTAATAGCACGGGCACTGGAGGGGAGGGACTGGAAGCATCCGATGAGTGAGGAGCAAGGTGCAAATGCTCTGCTATCACCATTTTCAGCACTATGCCAAAGGCCTTGCTTTGGCAGACCACAAGAAACAAATAAGAGCTAGGTATATCAGAAAGGAAAAGACAACATTGTCACTGTTTTCAGTGCTAAAATGTCAGTGTAGCAAGTCCAAGGGAAGGGAGTCGGGCGGCAGCGGCAGCGTAGTGGGTTAAGCGCATGTGGCGCAAAGCACAAAGACTGATGTAAGGATCCCGGTTCGAGCCCCCAGCTCCCCACCTGCAGGGGAGCTTCACAGGCGGTGAAGCAGGTCTGCAGGTGTCTGTCTTTCTCTCCCTCTCTCTGTCTTCCCCTCCTCTCTCTGTCCTCTCCAACAACAACAATAACTGCAACAATAAAACAACAAGGGCAACAAAAGGGAATAAATAAATATGA